>NC_134692.1:88625358-88925858 GCF_050947455.1 Rhinoderma darwinii | reverse complement strand
CCACGGCAACACCGTGAGCAACCAGAGAGGTGAACGAGCCAAGTCAAACCAGGAGAGCACGAGGTACCAAACGCAGAGGAGGAGAGTAGTCAGTAAGCCAGGGTCAGTATGAGTGGTGGAAGCTGGAGTCAGTCTCAGAGACATAGACTCAGGTGAAGACTGATTATCTATGGGCGTTAACCCCGAAGTTGTGCCTGGCAGATCCTTTACAGCACATTTTTCCAATGTAATAGATAGGCTTCCCGAATCTATGGAGGCCACAGAAATTATTGTGATCCCTAAGAAAGATAAGGACCCACTCTTGCCGAAATTGTACCGGCCTATTTCACTTTTGAATACTGACGTCAAGCTGTTGGCCAAGGTTCTGGCTGGCAGACTGATGAAGGTTATGAATAGTATAATTCACCCAGACCAGACCGGGTTTATTCCAGGCAGGGTTATGGTAAAGAATGTCCGACGAGTGTTTGCTAATTTAGAATATGGGAAAGTGTACGCTAAGAAGGGTGCTATCCTCTCAATCGATGCTATGAAAGCTTTCGATACAGTCGAATGGCGTTTTTTTTTTTAGAATTATGGGTTGTTTTGGTATCGGGGAAAAATGCATACATTTTTATTAATGTACTGTATAGGCAACCAAAGGCCAAAGTACCCATGAATGGTCAGAAATCAACTTACTTTTATTTAGAAAGCGGAGTGCAGCAGGGTTGTCCTCTATCCCCTCTCTTATTTACTTTAGTAATTGAGGTTTTGGCAATGAATATAAGAACCTCTGAGAATATAGTGGGTTTTCAAATGGGTAATAAGGTCGATAAAATCTTGTTAAACGCAGATGATGTTCTTCTGTTTATAGGGGATGTATCTTTGGTCGACTATGTAATTCGGTTATACCAAGAGCTTGGTGAGCGGGCTGGCCTTCAAATTAATTTTTTAAAATCTAGTATGTTAAATATCTCGGCTGAGGTTAACCCTGATCAGATTTCTTCCTTGAACTCTGTTGAGGTGTTTGAATATTTAGGTGTAGCAGACTTTGAAGAAAAAAATACTTCTATATACGGGCACTCAGGTGTGAATAGAATGTTTCTTCCATGAAATCGTCAGTTTTAAAGCAACGATTTGAATAAAAATACAGATAAAACAATAAATAGGCTGTACTGCAACGCGTTTCGACCACACACTGTGGTCTTCGTCAGGCATATAATAACATACATTATATTTCACTTAATTTAATTTGAAGTTTATGCTTTAAACTTCAAAATAAATTAAGTGAAATATAATGTAATAGAAGACGGAATTAAAGAAAAACATACACGTACCTGTGATGAAACGCCCACAACGAACTTTAACCCTGACTGTTTGACCTGGACGTGAACCACACGACTGGAGTATTTAGGATGTTGTTTTTAGTAAAACTTATATGCCTGACGAAGACCACAGTGCGTGGTCGAAATGCGTTTCAGGGGGGGCGTGGCTTGGACATGGCGCTGACCAGACGTGCTGCTTGAGAGCTCCGTTCCTGCACTTCCATAACCCGCTCATAAGCATACTATAAGACACACTTGAACCTTCCTAAATGGTCAGGAAATCTAAGGCAACCACGGGGACTCCATACTGTACGAGGCAGATGTCTTCAGCCGGCTCCATTCAGCGATTTCTCACCGACGCTGCTGCCGGGCCGTCTCCCAAGATGGCACCGTTGGAGGGGAGACGAACTGTACCAGGATTCCCGCTTGCAGAGGAGTCTTCGTCGGGAGTTGCTACTGCGGCTGCAGCATCAGGTACCGACAGTACCCCCTCTCCGGTCTTTGGCTCCCAGGGTTCGTTTCCTTCCCTGCTGGCTGGGGTGGAGATGGGCCCTTCTGGAACTGTCATGGCGCTTCCCGCTCCGTCCTGCTCGCCACGTGGGGTCAGTCATGGCGCCCGGGTCTCTCATTCCTCATCCTCTGGCATGCTGGGGTCTGCATCAATGCCTGCGTCTCCTCGGGATCTGGAGCCTCATTTCTCCCCTCACATTAATGGCTCTGCTAGCATGGGCGATGATTTACAGGGCCTGAGACAACAGCTCGCCACATTGCCCACTAAACAGGACATGGAGCGTTATGTGAATCGTATTGAGATGACTTATAAATCAGAGATACAGGCTCTTACGACTAATGTCTCTCAATTGTCCGATCAAGTTCAGCGCATAGAAAGCGATGTTTCATCTGTTACACAGCAGCAAGTTTCTCATGCAGAACGGCTGGATCATCACTTCCAGCAGATTCATGCTTTATTTAACCTGGCTGAAGATCATGAGAATCGGAATCGCCGTAACAACATTCGGCTCCGGGGCATTCCTGAGGATATATCTTCGGGGCAACTCATACCTGTCTTACAGTCTTTGTTTAACTCCCTGCTGGAGCGTCCTGCTGATGATCCATTGGAGCTGGATAGGGCTCACAGGACTTTTGGCCCTCGTATCCCGGATCCTGATAGGCCTAGAGATGTGCTATGCCGTGTCCATTTTTTCTCTCTGAAGGAGCAGATCATGAGGAAGGCCCGAGATAAAGGAGAAGTCTTATTACAAGGGGTCAAGATCCAGTTGTTATCCGACCTGTCCAAGATGACCCTGGACAAACGCCGAGTGCTTCGTCCCTTACCGGATGTGCTGAGAGAGCATGAGATCTCCTATTCCTGGGGTCACCCCTTCCAGCTACAGGTCCGCAGAGATGGGACATTGCTGAGTGTTCGAGACCCAGGGGATATCCCAGACTTCTGTGCTGCCCTCCAGGTGCCGAGAGTTTCCCTGCCTGATTGGCCGTATGTCCCTCTTCCACCACAGCGCTCAAGGCCACGCCGACGTGGTCGTTCTCCCGCTTCTCCTATGGGTCGTCCTGGGGGGCGACATGCTGATCCGCTGTGATTTTGTATAGAGGTTTCTTGGTCAGCCATCAGTCGGCCTAGGCCGGTTAAGCTCTAATGTTACTGCTTATATCTTGTGAGGCGAAGGTCTGATGTGTGTCTTATAATACCCAGTTATGCTTGTTCTTTCGCCCTAGATAGGGGCTGCAGGTGTTCAGATTGATCAGTTACCCAGGATTAATGTTCTTCAGCTGCCAGCTGCCAGTACTACTGCACCATGTATGCTATGTGATTATATACGTTGTTACTAATTACATGCCTGTGCATCCATGCGGTAACTGTGTAAATTTCCGGGAATGTATTGTTATGTAGGCATCTCTGTTTTGATCCTGACCAAATGTCGGCCATTATTTCACTCTCTCATGATATTGAGCTAATTGCCTTGATGTTCTTTCCGTTCAAGTGTTGGTTCTAAGATGTGTGATATTTGCACTGGGTTGGGGGGTGCGGGGCACTGGCTAGACCTTGTCCTGACACTTCTCCTCTTAGGGACTCACTGGTTATATCCGGTGTATTCTTGATTGTTTCTCCTTGAGTAGCTCAAGGAGTAGGTGATTATTTCACCTTTCTGTTTGTCTTTGTTGTTGTCTTCCCCCTCCTTGTTTGTCCTGTTGTTCGTCGCGCCTCTACTTAGCACATTGCTCTACGAGCTCCTTCAGTGAGTGGTGGCAATGGCACAATTGAAGACTTGCACCTTTAATGCTAGGGGGCTTAATGTCCCAGAAAAACGCTCACAAATTCTATATAACATGCATAAAGAGCGGGTACATATTTTGTTCCTGCAAGAAACTCACTTTCAGACGGGCCATACGCCACAGTTCACGAGCCGATATTTTCCGGCCTGGTTCCACAGTACCAACCCGGAATCCAAGTCCAAGGGTGCCAGTATAGGTATTCATAAGTCACTCTCGCATAAAATTCTGGATGTTTTGGTTGACCCGGATGGTAGATATGTTTTTCTCAAACTATCCATAAGTAACAAGATCTTTACTTTGGCTAATCTATACCTCCCCAATAAGGACCAGGCACGAGTAGGCCGATTGTACTTAAGGAAATTGGAGGAGTTCACTGAGGGCGTTCTAATTGTTGGAGGTGATTTTAATCTGACTTTTGATTCCAGACTTGACACCTCCTCGGGCAGGTCTGTTGTTCCTAAGTCACATTTGGGGGCCCTGAAAAATGTGATGCATTCCATGCAGTTGATTGACGTGTGGAGGATCCTTCATCCTCAGGTAAGAGAATACACTTATTTCTCCCCATTGCATAATATGTACAGTAGGATAGACGCTTTTTTGATCAGCCACCACTTGCTTACCTGGCACCCTACCTCTGACGTGGGCCCTATGATTTGGTCGGACCATGCACCTGTGTTTCTGACCCTTACATTTCCTAATTCAAGGCCTAATTTCCAATCCTGGAAACTTAATGACAACTTGTTGAGGGATGCAGTATGCGTGGCAGCCATTAAAGATTCACTTACCGGTTTCTTTGAGGTTCATGAACATGAAGCTACTCCCTTGCCACTCCAGTGGGAGGCACTGAAGTGTGTCATTCGAGGGGTACTCATACAACATGGGGCGTGGTTGAAGCGTGAAAAGGGGTTTGCTATTGCACGTCTCCTGATTCAGATACGGGATTTGGAATCATGTCATAAACGGGTTCCATCCTCACAGATTTTTGCAGAGCTCACTACAGCGAGAGAATCCTTGCGTTCTTTGATAGATCAGTCGCATGCTCGGTTCAGGGATCGGATGCGCAAGCACGCATATGAATATGCAGATAAATGCGGTAGGTCACTGGCACAGATACTGCATCCCCGTACACAAGCGTCATATATCCCTAAAGTTTCATCTCCCTCGGGTGTTGAGGTTCATGACCCGGTCGGTATTACTGACTGCTTTAAACGCTATTATTCGGCGCTATACAATATTAAAGGCCAATTTCATGATATGCAGGCAGAATCGTTACGGGATAAAATAGACCGCTATGTTCATGATACTGCGTTGCCGACCTTGGAGGAGGGGGTGGCTTTGGAGCTTGAGGAGGATTTTTTGGAAACCGAAGTGGAGCGTGCTATTGGAGAGTCGCCCTTGGGCAAAAGCCCGGGGCCAGATGGGTTTAATAACAAATTTTATAAGGCATTTAAAGATCAACTGGCTCCTTTTCTGACTAAAGTTTTTAACTCGGTGTCCTCCTCGTGTCCCTTTGCGCCTCAATCCCTCGAGGCTCATATAACTCTTCTACCAAAACCGGGCAAGGACCCAACGATGTGCGCAAACTTCAGGCCCATATCGTTAATTAATGTAGATGTGAAGCTTTTCGCGAAGCTGCTTGCCTCTCGGTTATCGCCGTTACTACCAGGCTTGATTTTGGATGATCAGGTGGGGTTTGTATGTGGTCGGGAAGCCCGGGATAACACCAACAAAACCCTCCTTTTGACGTCGTACTGCCAGTCCCGTAAGATACCGATGTGTTTACTCTCGATAGATGCCGAAAAGGCTTTTGATAGAGTGCACTGGGTGTTCCTCCGCAGTGTCCTGACACAGGTGGGCCTTGGCACCACCACGGTGGATAGGATAATGGCCTTGTACCAAAGGCCTTCTGCTCGAGTTCGTGTCAACGGACTATTATCTGATCCTCTGTCTATTGCTAATGGCACGAGACAGGGGTGCCCACTTTCGCCTCTTTTGTATGTTCTGGTCATGGAACACCTGGCCGTGGCGCTGCGGAACAACCCTAATATTAACGGTATACGCATTGGCTCACGGCATCATAAATTGGCGTTATATGCGGATGACCTCCTGGTATTCATCACAACTCCCATGATTTCTTTGCCATCCCTGACGGAGGAGTTTGAGTGCTTTGGCCATCTAAGTAATTTTAAAGTCAATTACTCTAAATCGGAGGCCTTGAATATCTCTTTGGATCAACCTCTAGCTGCCCATCTTGCTCAGGTTTTTCCGTTCAGGTGGCAACCTAAATCTTTAAAATATCTAGGGATACATGTCCCTACACAACAGTCAGACTTGTATGCTCTGAATTATACGCCCATCCTACAGCGCACCATGAAGGACTTGGCGGAATACGGCGGGAGCCGCATGTCGTGGTTTGGACGTATCAATGCGGTCAAAATGGATGTCTTGCCCAAATTTTTATATCCCTTCCAGACCGTCCCTATTGCAGTACCATCCAGTTTTTTCCAGGTTTTACATAGGGCCATTACTAAGTTTGTGTGGGGCTCCTCTAAGCCCCGTATCCGGTATGCTGTCCTTAGCCGACCAAAAGTAGACAGGGGGCGCGGGTCTCCCAGACTTTAAACGATACCATCAAGCGGCGATAATTATGAGAGTAGTGGATTGGTTCCGTCGGAGTCAGGTAAGCAATGGGTGCGCATGGAAAAGGCTATGTCTCCTCTTGCATTATCCTCTCTACCGTGGCTGTCATTCCTTCAGAGACAAACTCTCCCTCTACCTTTCCTCACACGTCAGTTTCTCATGGTATGGGAACGGATCTTGGGCACTACGGGCCTTGTTCATCGCCCGGGTCCCTTGACTCCTCTATTTGATAATCCTTCTTTCCCTCCGGCGGAGGGTGTTGATACATTCCTCTGTTGGGAGAGAGAAAATGGTGGATGTATATCTGAGACCCTCACTCCAGACGGTGCCATGTTGTCAATGACAGATGTATCGGCTACCTGCCCGGGAAGGAGGTCAACCTGGTGCAACTATTTGCAGTTACGGTCCTATATCTCTTCCATGTGTGATTGTATGGTCTTTCTACAGGATAAGACTCCTCTGGAACTCTACTTGTCCTTGCCCACATCCCCTTCTCATGTGTTATCTCACCTACATGGGATCCTTCTGCCGAAATTTGCATTTTCTAAATTATCCTTCACTGCCGCATGGGACGAGGAAATGGGGGTTAGACACTCTGAGGAAGAGTGGGGTACCGCCTTCCTGTTAGCTCATAAGTTACCGATGTCTTGTTTTGCACAAGAAAAGAATTACAAAATACTTACCAGGTGGTACCGCTGTCCGACTTTGTTGCACAGGATATACCCCGATGTGTCTGCTGATTGTTGGAGGTGTGGGGGGGCTCCTGGAACTATGTTGCATATTTGGTGGGATTGTCCCATGCTACGTCCCTTTTGGGGGAAGATTTTTGATCTAGGCAACAAGCTTTTCCATACTGAGGTCCCAACCTCGGCTTCCATAGGCTTGCTTTCTATGGTTCCGGGTTCACTCCCACACCTCAAAAGGGGGATCTTTCGACATTTCTTGACTGCAGCGAGAACGGTGATTCCTCGTCACTGGAAATCACATACTGTACCGTCCCTGGCGGAATGGGTAACAGAGGTGAATGGGATCATGAGGATGGAGTAGTTGCTGTCCGTGGATAGGGGCAAATCCGGGATTTTCGTCCAGAATTGGATAGTGTGGTCTGGATTCCGGGATGGTACTGATCTACCTCTCTGGTTGGATGGTAGGTTCTGAATGAATCATAGCACCTACATGAGGCGCTTTTGTCTTTTGTCTTTTGTCTGTATGTGTTTTCCCTTTGTGGTCTGATGTTATGTGTGGTGTGTCCATATACTCAAAAGTGCTCTTATATGTGTCACTTCTCACTTTACTGGGGGGGGGGGGGGGCGGTCTCCCTGACTATTGCACTGATTTAATGCGAACATGATACTGTTATTGCCGTTATATCTCTCTTATCATTCAATTCCGATAGGTAGGAGGCTACCTCCTATTGTTGTTCTTATACTTGTATATATATATATGTATACGAATACTGTTGTTATGCTATGATGCTTCACTGGAATGTATTGTACTGCGTACAAATTTCTACTTTTTTGCACAAACCGTGAAATGTTTTTGTATTATTTTATTTTCAAAATAAAAATCTTTGATAAAGAAAAATAGAAATGCGTTTCAGTACAGCCTATTTATTGTTTTTTCTGTATTTTAAATAAAATCGTTGCTTTAAAACTGACGATTTAGTGGAAGAAACATTCTATTCACACCTGAGCGCCCGTATATAGGAGCATTTTATTCTTCAAAGTCTGCTTCATTTCAAAACCACGAGGAAGAGGATTCCCAAGATGGATTCACTCGATGCGGTTATGGCTCCAGAGGCAAGGACAGTGTGATTAAGCCTGAAAGGGTACAAGTACCTACAAGCTACAAAGTTAAGTTGTGCTAACGACACTCCACAACTTACTAATGTGAGCTCTATTCCATCTGTTACCAATTGAATTTTTTGATCTGAACGTTATCACCTTAGAGGAGCGCCGTTCTCTTTCTTTTTCTGTCTTTTCACAAGAAAATATTTAGGTGTAAAAACTTCTAGGGACCCCCGCAGACTACATTACACTGAATATAATTCCTCTGTTTGCATTTTTGATGGGAAAAGTTAAAGCATGGAATAAGTTACAATTGACCAGAGCTGCAAAAATTGCACTGTTCAAAATCTTTTTTTTAACTAAAATGTTAAATTTTTTCTCCAACTGTCCGATATGGTTACCGGGAATTTTTTTTAAAACTCTAGAAGCTATCGCTAATGACCTAATTTGTAACGGGAAAAAAAAAATATTGCATTAAATACTCTGTTCTTACCTTACCGATAACCAAAGTGGGCTTTCCCCTTCCTGATTGGAGGAAGTACTTTTTAGCTTCTCAGTTCCAACAGTACCAGGACTGGGAGGGCCTGGGGGCTAATAGATTTCTGTTGAAAACACTAGGGGACAAATGGTCTAATATATTTTAAGCTCTGTAAGCCGGGGTTCTGAATTCCCCCGATGTGGGACTTGGGCCTATTTACGATAACCATCAATGGGTCAAAACTCATTGAAAAAACATAATACCTTTATTGAAGTCACTCCCCTATGGGACAATATGAATATTGGGGAGTTTGACAGCCTTCCGGACTCTGTATTTGAAAAAGCATTCCATCACAAAGATATCACATTTATTTAATAATGCACAACTAAAAACTTTTATGGAACTGCAGATACTGTACAAGGTCCCTGATTACGGTCTGTTTAGATATTTTCAAATTAAACGCGCCTTTTTGGCCATTCAATATAAATCACGGTTTGTTCTTACACCTTTTCAATCATTAGAATGTTTGAAAAGTGGATCTTATCCACTACATAGATACTGGAGTGGAGTAGCAGCATCTATTTCTAAATTAATTCGGAAAGAGATTCCAATCGAACTGATGCTATTTATTTTTGGCATCTCCGGTCTTTTGAAGGACTGTGGTTGTAGCAAACTAATTAGAAAGATTTTGTTTCTGGCAAGATTTGTTATCATTTATAAATGGATCTCAAAAGATTTCCCATAGGAAGTAGAATGGCACCATAAGGTGAATAGAGCGATGCTTTTAGAAAGATCATATTACTTGACGCTAAGTAAAAGAGGAAGGGAATTTTTTATTTTTTTTTATAAAATTTGGAACAGATGGATAATGGAACTATCCCCCAAACAGAAAAAGACCTTAGGGCTGGTTTAAAATGTTAGTAGTTGTTTGAGGAGTAATGTGTTGTTTTTTATACTATAATTGTGTATTTATTCGTTTTTTATTATTTTTTCTTTTTTTCTCTCTCTCTCTCTCCCCCCTCAAAATTTTACAGGGTTTTAGGGGGGTGGGACTGTTGATTTTCAAACATTGACTTTTGGGATAGTGTCTTTACTACATAATATTTTGTTTAATATAAATGTGAACTCTGAATATTTTCTTCATTTTTTTGTTATGTAGTATGGAATATTTTGTTATTTAAATCAACAACAATAAAAACATTATATTATAACAAAAAAAAAAGATAGGGTATAAAGATATTATAGAGTGGGATAGAGAAATTGCAGAGGGGATAGAGAGATAATACAGAGATTAGAGAGGGGATAGAGAGATAATACAAAGATTAGAGAGGGGATAGAGAGATGATAGAGAGAGATGATAGAGAGGGATAGAGAAATTAGAGAGATGATAGAGATTACAGAGGAGAGAGTGAGATAATACAGAAATTAGAGAGGGGATAGAGAGATGAGAGAGGGAAAAGAGATGATAGAAGGATTAGAGAGGGTATGGAGAGATTAAAGGGGGATAGAAAAGGAATGTAGAGATTAGAGAGGGGTATAGAAAAAAAATAGAGAGGGGATAGAGAGATGATTAAGCGATTAGAGAGAGGGATAGAAAGATTAGAGAGGGGATGTAGAGATGATAGAGATTAGAGAGATGATAGAGCGATGATAGAAAGATTGGAGATAATAGAGAGATTACAGATGGGATAGAATAATTAGAGGGGATAGAAAGAATAGAGAGGGGAAAAAAGGGATGAGAGATTATAGAGGAGATAGAGAGATGCTAGAGAGATTAGAGAGCCGATAGAGAGATGATCGAGAGATTAGAGATAGAATAATTAGTGGGGATAGAAAGAATAGAGAGAGGAAAAAAGGGATGAAAGATTATAGAGGGGATAGAGAGATGGTAGAGAGATTAGAGAGAGGATAGAGAGATTAGAATGATAGATAAATTAGACAGGGGATAAAGAGATGATAGAGGATAATTTGTTTCATTACCGGTTTATGGAACAAAATCCCTATTCAGGGCCCTCATTTATTACAGTTACCTAGGTTGAAAAAAAAGACACAGGTCCAACGTTTCTCAATCAATCAATTAAACATCATTTATTGCTTGATTAAATATAATCCTAAATGCCATTTGTCAGTAAATAATCATCTAGCCTTTTTTAAATGCTGACATAGTAGCCACCATTACTACCTCTTGGGAGAGATTAAAGGGGGATAGAAAAGGAATGTAGAGATTAGAGAGGGGTATAGAAAAAAAATAGAGAGGGGATAGAGAGATGATTAAGCGATTAGAGAGAGGGATAGAAAGATTAGAGAGGGGATGTAGAGATGATAGAGATTAGAGAGATGATAGAGCGATGATAGAAAGATTGGAGATAATAGAGAGATTACAGATGGGATAGAATAATTAGAGGGGATAGAAAGAATAGAGAGGGGAAAAAAAGGGATGAGAGATTATAGAGGAGATAGAGAGATGGTAGAGAGATTAGAGAGCCGATAGAGAGATGATCGAGAGATTAGAGATAGAATAATTAGTGGGGATAGAAAGAATAGAGAGAGGAAAAAAGGGATGAGAGATTATAGAGGGGATAGAGAGATGGTAGAGAGATTAGAGAGAGGATAGAGAGATTAGAATGATAGATAAATTAGAGAGGGGATAAAGAGATGATAGAGGATAATTTGTTTCATTACCGGTTTATGGAACAAAATCCCTATTCAGGGTCCTCATTTATTACAGTTACCTAGGTTGAAAAAAAAGACACAGGTCCAACGTTTCTCAATCAATCAATTAAACATCATTTATTGCTTGATTAAATATAATCCTAAATGCCATTTGTCAGTAAATAATCATCTAGCCTTTTTTAAATGCTGACATAGTAGCCACCATTACTACCTCTTGGGGTAGGGCATTCCATAGTTTGACTACTCTAACTGTAAAGAACCCTTTCCTATATTGATGTCTGAAACTTTTTACCTCCACCCACATGAATTTCCTTTGTAGAGTCCTTTGAAAAAACAGATTATGTGCTAGTTCTTTGTATTGACCACACATATTTATACATGTTAATGAGACCACCCGTAAGGCAGGGGCGTAGGTAGGGGGGCAGGCGGGGCATGTGCCCATGGCACATCTAAGAGAGAAGGTGGGGGCGGCGCCAGGGGTAGGCTATATATGAAGCACTATAGGGGGAGCTATATGGGAGGTACTATATACAGGGGTGGGCTACATGTGGAGCACTATTTATAGGGGGAGAAATATATAGGTACGTTCCGTGCCCGGCCATTCAGCGCCTTTCAATGACTGAAGCGGCGAGATTACCTACTTGCGCCGCTTGCATCGTTGAAAGGCACTGATTGACAGGGCAAGTCAAAGTGCCCTGCCAATCAGCGCCTTTCAAAGACACAAGCGGTGCGATGACGGCATCATGCCGCTTGTGTCTATGAAAGGAGCCGATTGGCAGGGCAGAATGACTTGCCCTGTAAGTCAGCGCCTTTCAACAATGCAAGCAGCGCGAGAATATTAGAAGAGAGCAGGTCTGTGTGTAACGTATTTTTTTTTATCCTAATAAAAAGGTAAGTGACATTATCTACAGGGGGAGCTCTATCTACAGAGGGTAGGATCTATCTTCAGGGGGGCTATATACAGAGGTCGGCTCTATCTACAGGAGGGCTATATACAGGGGTGGGCTATATGTGGAGCACTATAGGGGGAGCTATATGTGTGGCACTATATACAGGGGTGGGCTATATGTGCAGCACTATTTATAGGGTGAGATATATGTAGGACACTATCTACAAGGGTGGGCTATATGTTGGACAATATATACAGGTGTGGGCTATATCTACAGGGGGGCTATATACAGGGGTAGGCTATATATGGAGCACGATAGGGGGAGCTATATGTGAGGCACTATATACAGGGGTGGGCTACATGTGGAATACTATTTATAGGGCGAGATATATGTAGGGCACTATCTACAGGGGTGGGTATATGTGGAGCACTATCTACAAGGGGGCACTATCTACTTGGGGGGCTACACGTGGGGCAATATCTACAGGGGTGGCTGTAAGTGGGCACTATCTACAGGGGTGACTATATGTGGGACACTATCTACAGGGGTCTATATGTGGGGCACTATCTTCAGGGGTTCTATGGGGGGGGTCACTATCTACAGGGGGATCTATGTAGGGCCCTATCTACATGGGCTTTATGGGGGGCACTATCTACAGGGGGCATGGTGTGTGTGTGTGTGTGTGTGTGTGTGTGTGTGCGTGCGTGTGTGTGTGTGGGACACAGTGTATGGTGCTATTATAATTAGAGTTGGAGTGTATGGTGCTATTATAATCAGGGACAGTGTATGGTGCTATTATAATTAGAGGTACAGTGTATGGTGCTAGTATATTTAAGTGTCTGGCACCATGATAACTTTATATTTGTGTATAGGTGCAGAAATGTTTGAACAGTGAGAAGTTGAAGACTTCTGAGTTGCAAACCACAGAAATGGGCTGTGGCCGGGAGAAGTCATCATAGAGGTCTTGACCGGATGAAGGAAAAAAGAGAAAAAGAACAACTAGAATCTGAGATAGTCACCGGTGAGTCACTTAACCCCTTAATGACCAGCCTATTTTAGACCTTAATGACCAAGCCATTTTTTTTTTCCATCGTCTCATTCAAAGAGCTATAACAATTTTTATTTTTGTGTCGAAATAGCTATATAAGGTCTTGTTTTTTGCGGGACAAGTTGTCATTTTTAATAGCACCATTTTGGGGTACATAGAATTTATTGATTAACTTTTATTAACTTTTTTGGGGGGGAATAGAAAAACAACAGCAATTCCGCCACACTTTTTTGCGTCCTAAATTTACGCCGTTTACCGTGTGGTATAAATGACACAATAACTTTTTTCAGCGGGTTGTTACAATTGCAACAATACTAAATTTGTATAGATTTTGTATGTTTTACTACTTTTACACAGTAAAAACACATTTTTTCAAAATGATTTGTTTTTGTGTCTCCATATTTGAATAGCCATAACTTTTTTATTTTTTTGCGGATGCAATTGTATGAGGGCTTTTTTTTGTAGCGGCACGACTTGTAGTTTTTATCGGTACCATCTTGGAGTAGATGCGACTTTTTGATCACTTTTTATCACAATTTTTTTAAGGCTGGATTCAAAGAAAACAGCAATGCATGTTTTTTTATTTATTTTTTATTTATTTATTTTTACGACGTTCACCGTGCGGGTTAAATAATGTGATAGCTTTATAGGCGGGGTCGTTACGGACACGGCGATACCAAATATGTAGAACTTTTTTACTTTATTTTGTTTTTGAATAATAAAGCAGTTTGTAAGGGGGAAAGTGGGTTTTTAATTATTTTTTTTTCCACTTTTAAACTTTTTTTTTTACTAGTCCCACTTGGGGACTTCACCATGCGATTATACGATCGCATTTATAATACACTGCAATACTTCTGTATTGCAGTATATCATGCCTGTCCTTGTAAAACGGACAGGCATTTGCTAGGTCATGCCAGAATCATGATCTAGCAGGCATTCATTACAGGCAGACCTGGGGGCCTTTATTAGGCCCCCGGCTGCCATCGGAGACACAGACACCCGGCAATCTTATCGCCGGGTGTCAGTGGGATAAGAGGGAGCTCCCTCCCTCTCTCCAAAACAACTCGGATGCGGCGCTTGCTATTGAGGGCCGCATCTGAGGGGTTAAACGGGTGAGATCGATACTAAAATCGATCTCACCCGGTCGAGCAGGGATGCCCCCAGCCCTCAGCTACCTCTGGTAGCTGAGAGCAGGGAGATTTAACGGCTCCCTTCTCTGTTTGTTTATTTATTCCGATGCAGCGCCGTAAAAAGACTATTGCATCGGAATAAAGCCCGTTAGTGGCCGCCGTAAAAACACTATGGGGCGGTCACTAACCGGTTTTAAGAGGCTCTGCCACCAGATTATTTATTTTGAAAAACGATCAGTTTTGAGCAAGTTATGAACAATTTTAGATTTATGCTAATTACTTTCTTAATAGACAACTGGGTGTGTTTTTACTTTTTTTTTTTACCAACTGGGCGTTGTAAAGAGAAGTGTATGACGCTGACAATCAGCGTTATACACTTCTCTCCATTCATTTTTAATAGTACTCGCGAGATCACGCTGTACTATCACATACTCCCACATTAACTTTACCGAAGTGTCTTGAGAGTGAATAGACATTGCCTCCAGCCAGGACACAATGTTTATTCACACTCCCGACACTCCGGTAAAGTTTCTGTGGGACTTAACTCACACAGCACAGTGTGATCTCGCGAGGTGACGCTGTGCTGTCATTTACAGAAACTTTACCGAAGTGTCGGAAGTGTGAATAGACATTGCGTCGTGGCTGGAGGCAATGTCTATTCACTCTCAAGATACTTCGGTAAAGTTAATGTGGGAGTATGCGACAGTACAGCATGATCTCACGAGAGCACGCTGTGTTGCGAGTACTGCTAAAAATAAATGGAGAGAAGTGTATGACGCTGATTGGTCAGCGTTATACACTTCTCAACACCCAGTTGGTAAAAAAGTAAAAACATACCCAGTTGTCCATTAAGAAAGTAATTAACATAAATCTAAAATTGTGCATAACTTGCTCAAAATTGATATTTTCAAAATAAAAACCACTGTTGTTATCTATATTACAGCGCCGATCAGATTATGTAGGAGATAGGGCACTGTGAGACAGTGACAGGTAAAGTCATTGAGGGAAGGTACATTTCCCCTAGAATCCTGTCATATATATCCTAGGCTCCAGGGAATGAGTATTTTTTGCAATAGAAAGCTCTAGCTTTCCAATCTCGGCTTAAGGAAAAGCCGGAAAAAGGGCCTGGAGTTGGATTGGGGAAGAGCAGGGCGGGTTCCCCAATCCCTAGTCCATCTCTGTTTGTAGGACAAGGCTGCTGCTCAATTAGCTACACCTGCAGCCTGTGTATAAAAAAGGTGCAGACACAGTGTGTGTCAGTCTCACCCCTGACTCAGACCGGAGACTACTAAGTCTGGAGTAGCCTGTATTCTATGTGAGTAAAGACCTGTGTTACTTTGTGTCCAGTGCCTGGTAGGAAGGCACTTGGTATAGTTAGATAATATCTTGTTTAGTTAGTGCTCAGCCAAGCAGGATTTATTTTGTATTTTGCCTTGTTGCACAAGAGGCTGTTTCTTTGACAAGAATAAAACACAGGCAAAGCCCTGTTATGAACTTTAATGCACAGTGTCCCTGTCTCTGGCTACTAATAAACCGCTGTACCAACCTCTCCTGATGCTAAACCCTCACAGCACTTATAATGTGGTGACAGAGCCTCTTTAATTTAAATGTTTATTCTGACTCTAATCAGTACTGTAGTCACTGTATCATCTGCAGCGAGATGATGGGTGGTATGTTTTTTTTTGTGAAACAGCAACTCCCAGCATATCTTTATCATTGTTTGGGTCATGCTGGGGGCTGTATACAATTTAGTGCAAACCTATCCTGCAGGGGTTGCACTAAATTGAGCTGTATTCGTGCTGGTGTTGTATTTATGTGCTGAGCTTGGTTCTGGGGCTGTATTTATGTACCGAGCTTGGTTCAGGGGTTGTATATATGTATCGAGCATGGTTCTGGTGTTGTATATATGTACATAACTTGGTTCTGGCACTGTATATATGTACTGAGCTTGGTTCTGGCACTGTATACATGTACTGAGCTTGCTTCTGGTGTTGTGTGTATATATATATATATATATATATATATATATATATATATACTGAGCTTTGTTCTAGTGCTGTATATATGTCATTAGCTTTGTTCTGGTGTTGTATATATGTAATGAGCTTAGTTCTGGTGCTGTATATAGAACTATATTGCTTGTAAAGTGTACAAATGGCTTTATGCTCGAGTTACATAAAAAAAAAAATTGAAAAAAATTACACCTCATTGATTGTTAGGAAAAACACACATGGCGAGGGGGAAGGAGATGTCGGGAAAGAGGTTTGGGGGTGGGGGCGCCAAACTGAATCTTTGCCCCGGATGCTGGAGAACCTAGCTACGTCTCTGCCTAAGGTGTGTTTTTTCCAAGCTGAACAAGCCCAATTGCTCTAGCCATTTAATAATCTAGTCGTCCACCTTTGAAACCTCTCCAGTCCTCCTATATCCTTTTTACAATATGGATCCCAAAACTGAATTTCATAATTAAGGTGTGGCCTTATAATTGATTTATAGAGGGGTTTATATTAAATTTGAATCACAGGTTTTTATCTCTCTTTTTATATACCCCAAAATCCTATTTGCTTTTGCAGCTGGTGCTTGACATTGAGTGCTTCTACTTAGCTTATTTGTAA
The DNA here is from genome assembly GCF_050947455.1 of Rhinoderma darwinii. NCBI lineage: Eukaryota > Metazoa > Chordata > Amphibia > Anura > Rhinodermatidae > Rhinoderma > Rhinoderma darwinii. The sequence goes on along the minus strand of NC_134692.1, from coordinate 88,909,007 downwards.
CCAGAACACCCAGGTCCTTCTTTTGTTTCATTATCCCCTTTTAACCCCTTGAGGACCAAGCTCATTTTGGCCTTCAAGACCAGACCCATTTTTTAAAATCTGACATGTGTCACTTTATGTGGTAATAACTTGGGAATGCTTTGATGTACCCAAGTGATTCTGAGATTATTTTCTCGTGACATATTGTACTTTATCTTAGTGGAAATATTTGGTCGATAAATTCATTGCTTATTTGTGAAAAACACCAAAAATCTCAGAAAATTTGCAAAAATTATTATTTTTCTACATTGAAATGTATCTGCTTGTAAAACAGATAGTAATACCACACAAAAAAGTTACTATTTCACACATTCCATATGTCTACTTTATGTTGGCATCATTTTTTGAACATCCTATTATTTTTCAAGGACGTTACAAGGCTTAGAACTTTAACAGCAATTTCTCACATTTTCAAGAAAATGTCAAAAGGCTATATTTTCAAGGACAAGTTCAGTTCTGAAGTGGCATGAGGAACCTATATATTAGAAACACCCATAAATCACCTGATTTTGAAAACTGCACCCCTCAAAATATTCAAAACAGCATTCAGAAAGTATTTTAACCCTTTAGGTGTTTCACAGGAATCGAAGCAAATTATGGGTGAAATTTATACATTTCATTTTTTTTTGCCAAAATTAATTTGTAAAACATTTTTTCCTGTAATACAGGTTTTACCCAAGAAATGCAACTTAATATTTATTGGCCAGACTCTTCCGTTTTTATAAATATCCCACATGTGGCCCTAGTGTGCTAATGGATTGAAACACCGGCCTCAGAAGCAAAGGTGCACCTAGTGGATTTTGGGCCCTCCTTTTTATTAGAATATATTTTAGGCACCATGTCAGGTTTGAACAGGTCTTGTGGTGTCAAAACAGTGGAAACCCCCATAAGTGACCCCATTTACGAAACTACACCCCTCAGGGAATTTATCTAGGGCTATAGATAGCATTTTGACCCAACAGATTTTTTTTGCTAAATTTATTTGAATTAGTCTGTGAAAATGAAATGATACTTTTTTTTCTGGAAAAATATAGAATTTTCTAATTTTTGCAAGGAATAAAGGAGAAAAAGCACCCCAAAATTTGTAAAGCAATTTGTCCCGATTACGGAAATATCCCATATGTTGTTAATAAACTGCTGTTTGGACCCACAGCAGTGCTCAGAAGGGAAGGAGCGCCATTTTGATTTTGGAGCGCAGATTTTACTGGAATGGTTTTCTGTACCATGTCGCTTTTGCAATGCACTGGAGGGACCTAAACAATGGAAACCCCCCAAAAGTGACCCCATTTTGGAAACTACACCCCTCAAGGAATTTTTCTAGTGGTATAGTTAGCATTTTGACCCAACAGGTTTTTTGATGAATTTATTGGAATTAGTCTGTGAAGATGAAAATCTACTTATTTTCTGAAAAAAACATAGAATTTTCTAATTATTACAAGGAATAAAGGAGAAAAAGCACCCAACGTTTGTAAAGCAATTTCTTATGATTACAGGAATACCCCATATGTGGTAATAAACTTTTGTTTGGACCCATGGCAGGGCTCCGGAGTGAAGGAGCGCCATTTGAATTTTGCTGAATTGGTTTCTGGAGGCCATGTCACATTTGCAGAGCCCCTGAAGTACCAGTACAGTAGAAATTCCCCAGGTGTGATCCCATTTTGGAGACTATACCCCTCAAAGAATTAGAGGTGTAGTGAGCATTTTGATCCCTCAGGTGTTTTATAGATTTGATTAGAATCGGGATGTGAAAATGAAAAATATATTTTTTCCCAATAATATGTAGTTTTAGCTCATAATTTTTCATTTCCACAAGGAATACAGGAGAAAAGACACCCCAAAGTTTGTTACACAATTCCTCCTGAGTAAGGAAATACCTCATATGTGGTTGTAAACTGCTGTTTGGACACACGGCAAGGGTCTAAAGGGAAAAAGCGCAATTTCGTTTTTGGAGTGGAGATTTTACAAAATAGTTTTTTGACGCCATGTTGCATTGCGCTGAGGTACCAGCAGAGGCATAGCTAGGTTCTCCAGCACCCGGGGCAAAGATTCAGTTTGGCGCCCCCCCCCCCAACCTCTTTCCCGACATCTCTTTCCCCCTCGCCGTGTTTGTTTTCTCTACCAATCGACGTGTCATTTCTTTTTATGTAACGCGAGCATAAAAATATTTGTACATTTCACAAGCAATATAGTTCTCAGTATAGTGCTCAGTACATAAATACAGCCCCAGAACCAAGCTCATTACATATATACAGCACCAGCACAAATACAGCTCAATTTAGTGCAACCCCTGCCGTATAGTTTTGTATGGCGTAAAACTACAGCTCCCAGCATGGCCCGAACAATGATAAGGATATGCTGGGAGATGCCGTTTCACCAAAAAATAAATCCTATCATAATCATACCACCCATCATCTCGCTGCAGAACATACAGTGACTACAGTGCTGATTAGAGGCAGAATGAACATTTACATTAAGTGACTCACCGGTGACGTCTCAGATTCTAGTTCTTTCTCTCCATCCGGTCCAGACCTCTATGATGAATTCTCCCTGTCACAGCCCATTTCTGCAGTTTGCCGCTCACATGTCTTCAGCTTCTCACTTTTCCAACATTTCTGCACCTATAAATAAATATAAAGTTATCATTATACCACATACTATGCCCCTAAATATAATAGCGCCATACAGTGCACCTCTAATTATAATAGCACCATACACCATGTCCCACACACACAATGTGCCCCCTCTAGATAGTGCCTGCCATAGAGCCCCCTGTAGATAGTGCCTGCCATAGAGCCCCTGTAGATAGTGCCCCCATATAGACCACCCCTGTATATAGTGTCCCACAAATAACTCCCCCTATAGTGCTCTACAGATAGCCCACCCCTGTATATAGCCCCCTGTAGATATAGCCCACCCCTGTATATAGTGCTCCACGTATAGTCCACCCCTGTATATAGTGTTTCACAGATAACCCACCCCTGTATATAGCCCCCTGTAGATATAGCCCACCCCTGTATATAGAGCTCTACAGATAGCCCAACCATGTATGTAGACCCCCCTGTAGATATAGCCCACCCCTGTATATAGTGTTCCACATATAGTCCACCCCTGTATATAGTGTTTCACAGATAGCCCACCCCTGTATATAGCCCCCCCTTGTACATATAGTCCACCCCTGTATATAGTGCTCCACTAGATAGTCCACCCCTGTATATAGTGCTCCACAGATAGCCCACCCCTGTATATACTATATACAAGGGTGGGCTATCTGTGGAGCACTATATACAGGGGTGGACTATATGTACAAGGGGGCTATATACAGGGGTGGGCTTTCTGTGGAGCACTATAGGGGGAGCTATTTGTGGGATACTATATACAGGGGTGGACTATATCTACAGGGGGACTATATACAGGGGTGGGCTATCTACAGGGGGACCATATCTACATGGGTACCATATCTACAGGGCTGGGATATACACAGGGGGGCTATATCTACAGGGGTGGGCTATACACAGGGGGGCTATATCTACAGAGGGGGGCTATATACAGGGGTGGGCTATATACAGGGGGAATATATCTACAGGGGGGCTATATCTACAGGGGGGCTATATCTACAGGGGGACTATATACAGGGGTGGGCTATATCTACAGGGGGACTATATCTACAGGGGTGGGCTATCTACAGGGGGACCATATCTACAGGGGGACCATATCTACAGGGCTGGGCTATACACAGGGGTGGGCTATACACAGGGGGCTATATCTACAGAGGGGGGCTATATCTACAGAGGGGGGCTATATCTACAGAGGGGGGCTATATACAGCGGTAGGCTATATACAGGGGGAATATATCTACAGGGGGGCTATATCTACAGGGGTGGGCTATATACAGGGGTGGGCTATATACAGGGGGAATATATCTACAGGGGTGGGCTATATCTACAGGGCTGGGCTATATCTACAGGGCCGGAATATATATAGGGGGACTATATCTACAGGGGGGCTATATAAAGTCCCCCTGTATATAGCCCAGCCTTGTAGATATAGTCCCCCTGTAGATAGACACCCCCGTAGATAAAGTCCCCCTTGTAGATAAAGGCCCCCCCCCCCCGCAGATACAGCCACACAGTTCTATTACAATTTTAAAGATAAATAAATATTCAAACTCACCTTATTCCCGCTCCCACGCCGTCCGGCAGCCATGGAGACCTGCTCTCTTCTGCGCAGGTCTCCTCGGGGTTGAACGCAGCATCTATGAAAGGCGCTGATTGGCTGGGCAGGATGACTTTCCCTGTCAGTCAGTCAGCGCCTTTCATCAACGGAAGCTTCACTGGTACAAAAGGTACCAGTTGCTTCATTCGTGGAAAGGCGCTGAATGGCTGGGCACGGAAAGTGCCCGGTCATTCATTGCTTCTAATTGTACCTGTGTCCTTGCGACACACGTACAATTATACAATGAACTGCGCCCGGGGCACATGCCCCGCCTGCCCCCCCCTAGCTACGCCCCTGGGTACCAGTACAGTGAAAACCCTCCTAGAAGTTACCCCATTTGGGAAACGACACCCCTTTAAGGAATTTTATCATGAGGTGTAGTGAGCATTTTGACCTCACAGGTTTTGCAGAAATTAGTACACAATAGATGTTGCAGATTGAAAATTGCCATTTCCCACATATATGCTATTTCAGTGCTTAATGTGTTGTGCCCAGCTTGTGCCACTGGGGACACACCCCCCATAAATTGTTAAGTGGGTTCTCCAGAGTACAGTAATACCCCATATGTGGTCGTTTGGGCACACTGCCAGGCCTAGAAGGAGCGCCATTTGGCTTTTGGAGAGCACATTTTGCTTGGTAGTAGTTTTGTTTAGTCTTTTACTGGTGTTTCAGTTTATAATGTGGAGGCATATGTACATCAGGTTATATGTAAGCTGGGCGGAGTACATCAGGGTATATGTAAACTGGATGGAGTACATCAGGGTATATATAAACTTGGCGGAGTATATCAGGGTATATGTAATCTGGGCAGAGTACATCAGGGTATATGTAATCTGGATGAAGTACATCAGGGTATATGTAATCTGGGCAGAGTACATCAGGGTATATGTAACTGTGTGGAGTAAATCAGCGTATATGTAGGCTGTGTGGAGTACATCAGGGTATATGTAATCTGGGCGGAGTACAACAGGGTATATGTAATCTGGATGAAGTACAACAGGGTATATGTAATCTGGGCAGAGTACATCAGGGTATATGTAACTGTGTGGAGTAAATCAGCGTATATGTAGGCTGTGTGGAGTACATCAGGGTATATGTAATCTGGGCGGAGTACAACAGGGTATATGTAATCTGGATGAAGTACATCAGAGTATATGTAATCTGGGCGGAGTACAACAGGGTATATGTAATTTGGATGAAGTACATCAGGGTATATGTAAACTGTGCGGAGTACATCAGGGTATATGTAAGCTGGGCGGAGAACATCAGGTCATAATAGGATGATGTAATAATGGGGTAAATGAATAATAAAATGATCCATGGATAGTGACGTCCGCTTTGAACCAATCCTTTATGCACAGGCCAGATTTTTGGGTGCAGGGGTCGCACTTCTAAAGGGTGTCCGTGGGATTGTACAAAATATCCGCACTCCAGCATTGCCTAATCTTTGACTTCTGCACTAGCCTCATATATAGCACAGACCCCAAAATGTCATAGTTTCCGCTGCATTTACAGGGTCTACCAGTGGGGGCTGCAAATAATCACGTGAGGTTTTAGTTGAAGAACTGCTGCACATATAAATTAGTCTGGGCCGTCGTTTTGCATTATTGCGTTCCGAGAGTCATAACTTTTTATTTTTCCGTTGACGAGATGTGTGAGTGCTTGATTTTCATGGGACGAGCTGTAGTTTTTATTAGTATCATTTTGGGGTACATGCGATTTTTTTTTTGATCAGTTTTTATTCTATTTTTTGGGAGGTGAGGAGACCATAAAACAGAAATTCTCTCACTTTTTTTATAAATTGTTAACGGCGTTCTCTCTGCAGTATAAAAAACATGTTTACTTTACTCTGCGGTTCGATATGGCAATACCAAATGTACATTGTTTTTATGTTTTACTACGTTTACACAATAAAAACGCCTTTTACTAAATAAAATGTTTTAGTGTCACCATATCCTGAGAGCCATAACTTTTATTTTTTTGTCGACGGCCGAAGTGAGGGATTATTTCTTTCTTTCTTGGGGCACTTGCGACTTTTTGATTACTTTTTATTCCATTTTTTTTGAAACGTGAACAAAAAAGCTATTTCTGCCATTGTTTTTTATTTTATTTTTTTACGGTGTTCACCGTGCGGGATAAATGTGACATTTTTATAGTTCAGGCCGATACGAACGCGGCGATAACTATTATGTGTAGTTTTTTGATATTTTTTCTAATTATAAAAGGACTTGATCAAGGAAACAGGGCGGGTTTTTCTTAGATGAATAATAATTATTAGTTTTTATTAGATAAAACTTTTATCTACCGTATTTATTTTTCTAAAACGTTTTTTTTTTTTACACTTACTAGGGGACTTGAAGATCTGATCTTCTGAACCCTGTACAACACACTGCACTACTTATGTAGAGCAGTGTATTGTAACTGTCATTTTACAACTGACAGTCAGCCTATTAGGTCCTGCCTTTGGCAGGACCTAATAGTCTTCCGTCCCTGGCCGACCAGGAAGCTGTTACTACACTTCCTGGTTGCAATAGCAACCATCGGCACCCCGCGATTTTTTGCGAGGGGGCCAATGGGTGCAGTGATCCCCCTCCCTCTGTATCAATCACTTAAATACCGCTATTGACAGCAGCCTTTAAGGGGTTAAACGACAGTGATCGGAGAGAATAGTGATCGCCGCCGTTGCAGCGGGATGTCAGCTGTATATTACAGCCGACACCCGCTGAAGATGAAGCGCGCACAGCTCCTGTGCCCGTTTCATCCTCAGGGCATTACTATACACCCATTTGCGGGAAGAGGTAAATAAAAAGTTTGGTATTTTTTTTTTTTTTACATGTCTTTCTCATCTCCTCACGGATCTCACAGAAATGAGATCAGAGAAAGTGACAGGAGCTTTCTCCTGTAGACTATGTCACAGACGGCTGTGATTAGTCAGTCTCTGAAGACGGACCAATTACAGCAATCGCCGGCATGGGGGCCTACTGATTGGTCCCCAGGCCGGTAACAGAGACAGTTGGCTGTCAATGAGAGCTGCCGTCGCTGTGTTATCACTATGTGATTTCACATAGTGACCGGTTATTCCTGCTCCGCAATAGTACAGCGCTGGTCTGCTTCAATAAGCGGCGTGTGCTGTACTATTGCGGCGCAGGTGCGCAACAGGTTAATGTATATGCATGACTACTATCATTGCGTACTAGGTGTATTACTTTACATTGATCAGCATTAAATTTCATCTGCCATGTTTTTGCCCATGCTGCCAGTTTATTTAGGTCTTTCTGTAATATTTTATAGCCAAGTTGTGTTTTAAGTATCCTACAAAGTTTTGTATCAACAGTAAAAAATTACACCTTGCTATCAATCCCATCCACAAGGTCATTATAAAGAATTAGGCTTAACACCTAAACTTGTGGTACCCTGCTGCTGACTTCCACAAATTTTGAGAAAGTACCATTTATAACTACTTTCTTTTATGTCCCTTAACCAATTCTTTATCCACGTGCATACATAGTCCACCAGACCCTGTCGCTTCAGAACAAGACTGTTGTGTGGAATAGTGTCAAATGTTTTTGCAAATTCCAAATATATCACATCAGCCGCATGACCAACATCCAGATTTGCACTTCACTCCTCATAGAAACCGAGCATGTTAGGCACATGCTGTTTTTCATGAATCCATGCTAGTATGAATAGAGAGGGGGTAGAGAGACAATAGAAAGATTAGAGAGGCGATAAAGATGATAAATTAGAGTAAGACTAGAGCGATTAGAGAGTGGATAGAGATTAGAGAGGGGGACAGAGATGATAGTGTGTGTGAGAGAGTCTATGTCTGTGTGTGTGCGCGTGTGCACACACATACATAGTGAGACCGTGACAGGAAAAGTGATCGGGGATTGCTAGATTTCCCCCAGTTTCTTCCCATATGTGTACTATGCTCCAGGAAGTATTTGTCTTATCCAGGAACAGCTCACTATTCTTAGCCAGGAGTAGATTGCAGAGGGTTTTAGCAATTGCCAAGTTCGGGATTTTTATGGAATGATAGTAGTGGTTGGTAGTGGGGCCTATCATTCCCTCCCTGTCCAGTACAGGTTTTTCTCTGCAACACAGGATTTGCAGTTCAGCTCATGACTGGGCTTTAAAGGGAATGTGTTGCTAGAAAAATATATATATATTTTTTTAGTTAAACTGTTAGTATATAAATGATTACACATTGTTCTAATTTTTTCACAAGTCAAGAAATATTATAAATTAGATTCTAATTTATAACATTTCCCTGTGCTGGTCACTAGAGGGAGCAATTCCCAAAATTGCAGCATTGGCATGTGGTAAAGCAACCTCACTGCTTTATGCTGCAAAATTGGAGAAGACACACTCGCTCTAGTGTGCTCAAACAATCCCCCCTCCTTTATCCTGGCTAGTGCCAGGAGAAAGGAGGGGGTTGAATGTTCAAACCTCCTACACTGTGTGCCGCCATTTTTTTGAGCGAATGCAGTGTAGGAGGATTAGATACAGTGGTAATCAGACAGTATAACACGAACATACACACATATCACATACACAAACATAACTTACCTGCTCCTGCCTCTGCTCCTAGTCCTTGCTTCTGAACATACAAGTGGTTTGTATATTAAGTGGAGTTCCAAAAACCGGAGTTCAAAAGAGGAGTTAAAGCCCAAGTAAGTGCTCTTCTACTTCTTTATCTTTTTGATTAACACCTGTTCGCTGTTTTTTTGTAACTGGGATAATGGACAGCAAGATTGGAGGTTTTCTTCAGTGCACAGTTTGCCATATGTATGCACGACTGGAGCCGGAGTTCCAGGGTGAATATCTCTGTGGCAGATGTGAGCATATTGTTCACCTAGAAGCTCGTATTAGAGATCTAGAGGAGCAGAATGCAACACTGAGGAGGATAGACAATTTTGAACGGAGCTTGCTGCTCACAGAGCATGCAGTTAGTGGGTTACAACTGGAGGGTGAAGACATGGGTGAGCAGGATCAGGTAAGTAGCTGGGTTAATGTAGTTAGGGGCAGTAGAAAGGGGTCAAAGACAAGGAAGGCCGATCCGGTTTCTGACATTCCAGGCAAAATTGCCAAGTTGGGTGATGATGCGAGGGTGTCAGTCTCAGAAATGGCAGCCCTAGTGGATACTGATCTCCCTAACAGCCGGGAGAACAGCCCAGCTTGTAGTCGGCGGGATGGTAATGCAGGTAAGCCAAGACAATTGATAGTCGTAGGGGATTCTATAATCAGGAAGACGGATAGAATTATTTGTCGCCAAGACCACCTCAACCGAATGGTTTGCTGTCTCCCTGGTGCCAGGGTTCGGCATGTGGTGGAACGGGTGGACAAATTGCTGGGAGGGGCTGGTGATGATCCAGCTGTCGTGGTCCATGTCGGTACCAACGACAGAATAAATGGTAGGTGGAGGAGCCTTAAGAATAATTTTAAAGAACTAGGCTACAAGCTGAAGGGAAGGACCTCCAAGGTTGTATTCTCAGGAATACTGCCTGTGCCATGCGCATCACAGGAAAGACAGCGGGAGCTTAGGGAGTTAAATGCATGGCTGAAGTCTTGGTGTAGAGGAGAAGGATTTGGGTTCCTAGAGCACTGGGCTGACTTTTCATTGGGGTACAAACTGTATTCTGCAGATGATTTGCACCTAAATGGAAGGGGGTCCGCTGTGCTGGGGGAGAGAATTCTAGCTGGGGTGGCGGAGTATTTAAACTAGGGCTGAGGAGGGAGGTCAATGTAGAAAAAAAAGGGGTAGCCAGGTTAGAGAGGGGTCAGACTATTTTGGTGGGGGGAGAAACAGAATGTGGGGAGAGGACTAGACAACAAGATAAGGAGATCCTTTCGTTACAAAACATCAGTGTAAATAAAAAGGACCGATTAATGTCAAATCACATTTCTGATAATAAAAGTGAAAAACTGACAGGCAAGTTAAAGTGTATGTTCACAAATGCCAGAAGTTTAGCAAGCAAAATGGGGGAGCTGGAGGCCTTGATACTGGAAGAAAATATAGATATAGTTGGTGTTGCTGAAACATGGCTGGACTCTTCACATGACTGGGCTGTAAATCTACAGGGTTTTACACTTTTTCGTAAAGACAGGACAAATAGGAAAGGTGGTGGTGTATGTCTGTATGTGAGAAGTGATATGAAGGCGAGTGTGAAAGAGACAATAGTGGGTGAAGACTGTGAGGAGGTTGAAACCTTGTGGGTGGAACTAGAAAGGGAGGTAAACACTGAAAAAATTACTTTTGGTGTGATCTATAGACCCCCCAATATAACTGAGGAGATGGAAGGTCAGCTATATAAACAGATGGAGTGGGCTGCACAGGCGGGTACTGTAGTGATAATGGGAGATTTTAATTTCCGGGATATTAATTGGTGTCATGGTTCGGCTTCAACTGCAAAGGGGAGACATTTCCTCAACCTGTTGCAGGAAAATTTTATGGGCCAGTTTGTGGAAGACCCGACTAGAGGTGAAGCTCTGTTGGATCTGGTCATTTCTAATAATGCAGATCTTGTTGGGAATGTCAATGTTCGTGAAAACCTCGGTAACAGTGATCACAATATAGTTACATTTTACCTATATTGTAAAAAACAAACGCAGGCTGGGAGGGCAAAAACATTTAATTTTAAGAAAGCCAATTTCCCCAGGATGAGGTCTGCAATTCAGGATATAGACTGGGAAGAACTAATGTCAAATAATGGAACAAATGATAAATCTACTTTGAGTTATTATAGTGCAAAATTTATTCCTACAGGTAATAAGTATAAACGACTCAAATTAAACCCCACATGGCTTACACCTTCTGTGAAAGGGGCAATACATGACAAAAAAAGGGCATTTAAAAAATACAAATCTGAGGGTACAGCTGTAGCCTTTGTAAAATATAAAGAGCTTAATAAAATCTGTAAAAATGTAATAAAATTAGCAAAAATACAAAATGAAAGGCAGGTGGCCAGGGATAGTAAAACAAATCCCAAAAAATTCTTCAAGCATATAAATGCAAAAAAGCCAAGGTCTGAACATGTAGGACCCCTAGATAATGGTATAATGGTAATGGGGAGTTGATCACAGGGGATCAAGAGAAGGCAGAGTTACTAAATGGGTTCTTTAGCTCTGTATATACAACAGAAGAAAGAGCAGCTGATGTAGCCGGTGCCAGTGCTGTTAATATATCAGTTGATATACTGAATTGGATGAATGTAGAGATGGTCCAAGCTAAATTAAATAAAATAAATGTGCACAAGGCCCCGGGAGCAGATGGGTTACACCCTAGAATTCTTAAAGAGCTTAGTTCAGTTATTTCTGTCCCCCTTTTCATAATATTCAGAGAATCTCTAGTGACTGGTATAGTGCCAAGGGACTGGCGCAGGGCAAATGTGGTGCCTATTTTCAAAAAGGGCTCTAGGTCTTCCCCGGGTAATTATAGACCAGTAAGCTTAACATCCATCGTGGGGAAAATGTTTGAGGGGCTATTGAGGGACTATATACAGGATTATGTGACAATAAATAGCATTATAAGTGACAGCCAGCACGGTTTTACTAAGGACAGAAGTTGTCAAACTAACCTAATCTGTTTTTATGAAGAGGTGAGCAGAAGTCTAGACAGAGGGGCCGATGTGGATTTAGTGTTTTTGGACTTTGCAAAGGCATTTGACACTGTCCCCCATAGACGCCTAATGGGTAAATTAAGGACTATAGGTTTAGAAAATATAGTTTGTAATTGGATTGAGAATTGGCTCAAGGACCGTATCCAGAGAGTTGTGGTCAATGATTCCTTCTCTGAATGGTCACCGGTTATAAGTGGTGTACCCCAGGGTTCAGTGCTGGGACCACTATTATTCAACTTATTTATTAATGATATAGAGGAAGGGATTAATAGCACTATTTCTATTTTTGCAGATGACACCAAGCTATGTAATATAGTTCAGACTATGGAAGATGTTCATGAATTACAGGCAGATTTAAACAAACTAAGTGTTTGGGCGTCCACTTGGCAGATGAAGTTTAATGTAGATAAATGTAAAGTTATGCATCTGGGTACCAACAACCTGCATGCATCATATGTCCTAGGGGGCGCTACACTGGCGGATTCACTTGTTGAGAAGGATCTGGGTGTACTTGTAAATCATAAACTCAATAACAGCATGCAGTGTCAATCAGCTGCTTCAAAGGCCAGCAGGATATTGTCGTGTATTAAAAGAGGCATGGACTCACGGGACAGGGATGTAATAATGCCACTTTACAAAGCATTAGTGAGGCCTCATCTAGAATATGCAGTTCAGTTCTGGGCTCCAGTTCATAAAAAGGATACACTGGAGTTGGAAAAAATACAAAGAAGAGCAACGAAGCTAATAAGGGGCATGGAGAATTTAAGTTATGAGGAAAGATTGAAAGAATTAGACCTATTTAGCCTTGAAAAAAGACGACTAAGGGGGGACATGATTAACTTATATAAATATATTAATGGCACATACAAAAAATATGGTGAAATCCTGTTCCTTGTAAAACCCCCTCAAAAAACAAGGGGGCACTCCCTCCGTCTGGAGAAAAAAAGGTTCAAGCTGCAGAGGCGACAAGGCTTCTTTACAGTAAGAACGGTGAATTTATGGAATAGCCTACCGCAGGAGCTGGTCACAGCAGGGACAGTAGATGGCTTTAAAAAAGGGTTAGATAATTTCCTAGAACAAAAAAATATTAGCTCCTATGTGTAGAAATTTTTCCTTCCCTTGGTTGAACTTGATGGACATGTGTCTTTTTTCAGCCGTACTAACTATGTAACTATGTAACTATGTAACATATGGACGGAAGCTGCAACCAGAAGTAGTCATCTTACTGTCCGGCCGCGGCTTCTGGTCCACATGAAAATGGCGCCGGATGTCGCTTTGCCGAAGACCTTCCTTTTGGACTGTGTGGGAGCGGCGCATGTGCCGTTCCAACACAGACGGCTCCCGTTCACATTCTCTATCGGGATGTATGTGCCGTATTCCATCTCTGTATGTGTCGTTAATCGACACATACAGAGATGAAAAAAAAAATGGCAGTCCCCATAGAGAAGTAAAAGAAAGAACAAAGAACACAAAAACACAAATAAATAACATTTATTTTAATGACATACTAAAAGCAATAACATAAAATGTTTTTTTTTTTCGTGACACCTTCCCTTTAAAAGGTAGGCATTCTGTGTACTTGAGGGAGCCGTGTGAAAAGACAGAACCTGTCTGTCTGGAAAAAAGTAATATTGAGGTCTGCTGGACGTGTGATGTTTGGGTGAGTTAACACACTGTTTTAGTTTTTCGGTGGTTGATAGTATGCCACTCGTATAAGGGAAAAAGCGAGTTAAAGGAACAGTGTCACCACAATTTTTTTTTTAATATGTTAAAGATGTTAGTGCTTTATTAAAAACGTTTGGATTAATTTGTGTGTTACTTTTTTCTATTTTTACACTTTTTCTTCCCTATGGGGGCTGCCATTTTTTTTCCATTTCTGTATGTGTCGTTTAACGACACATACAGACATGGAATACGGCAGCTCCAGTCCCATAGGGACTGCGAACGGGGCCCGTTCCATCCACTTTCGTGTACGCCGCTGTGTGGGAACTGCGCATGCGCCGCTCCCACACAGTTCAATTTGAAATGCGCGCCGTCCGGCCCCATTTTACTGTGGACCGGAAGTCGCGGCTGGACAGTAAGATTACTACTTCTGGCCGCGGCTTCCGGACTTGTGCACATGGAGCAGCGGCAGCAGACGGAGCGGATGGACCGGAGGCGACTGGAGCAGGTAAGTTATTTCTATGTATGTTCGTGTTTCAGTGTGTTTACTACTGTATGTTAACCTTCTACACTGTGTTAGCTCAAAAAATGGCGACACACAATGTAGGAGGTTAGACCGTTCAAACCCCTCGTTTCTCCCGGCACTAGCCAGGATAAAGGAGGGGGGGATTCTGAGAGCTCACTAGAGCGAGTGAGTTTTCTCAAATTTTGCAGCATAAAGCAATGTGGTTGCTTTACCACATGCAATGCTGCAATTTTGGGAATGGCTCCATCTAGTGACCAGTGCTGGGAAATATTATAAATTGAATCCAATTTATAATATTTCCTGACTCGTGAAAAAAATAAATAAAATTAGAACAATGTTTAATCACCTATACACTAACTGTTTAACTAAAAAAAAAACAAAACATGTTTTGCTGGCAACACATTCCCTTTAAGTTGGTGTTTAGCCGAGCAGAAGTTCATTTGTGTTTTGTGCCTAAATGTGAAAGCTGTACATTTTAATTTGGTCACAAAACAAAACCGGCAAAGCACATGTTTGGAAAATATCTTCTGTGTCACTGTCTCTAACTGCATTTTGCCTGCTGCTACAGAGCTAATGGAGAGCGAGATAATTGAGCTAGAGCTCAGAGCTGAAATCGCTAATAAAACTGGTAGCTGTAGCTCTAAGGGCCTGTTCACATCAGCGTTGGCTTTCCACTCCGGGGTTCCGTCGGGTGAACCCCGCAACGGAAAGTCAAACTGAAACTACAGCTTCCCTTTGTCACCATTGATATCAATAGTGACGGAAACATTGCTAATGATTTCCGTTCGTCACCATTCCGGCAGGTTTCCGTTTTTCTGGCGGAATCAATACCGCAGTCGACCCTGCTATTGATTCTGTCATTAAAACGGAAACATGCCGGAATGATGACAAACGGAAACCATTAGCAATGTTTCCGTCATCATTGATATGGTTTCAGTTTGACTTTCCGTTGCGGGGTTCACCCGACGGAAACCTCCGACTGAACCCCGGAACGGAAAGCCAACACGGATGTGAACAGGCCCTAAGGCTTCGTTCACATATGCGTCAGAGCTCTGTTCTGACGTTTCATCTGAGCTTTCCGTCAGAATGGAGCCCTGACTGAAACAAACGTAAACCGTAGGTTTCCGTTTCCATCACTATTGAATTCAATGGTGACTGATCCAGTGCCAATGGTTTCAGTTTGTCTCAGTTGTGCAAGGGTTCAGTTGTTTTGACGGATTCAATACCGTAGTCGACTATGCTATACATTCCGTCAAAACGACGGAAGCTTTGCACAACAGAGACAAAGGGAAACCATTGGCACCGGATCAGTCATCATCGAAATCACCTATGGTTTCCGTTTGTTTGTCAGGGCTCCATTCTGACGGAAAGCTCAGACGGAACTTCAGAATAGAGCCCTGACGCATATGTGAACGAAGCCTAATACAGCTAGAGATAATAGAGCCGGTAGCTAGAGCAAATAGCATGGAGATAGAGCTGATAGATATAGAAAGATAAAGATCTATAAATAGATATAGTTGTAGACATAGATATACAGATGTAGCCATCTTTATCTTGACTAATAACTTGCTGCAGCGTGATATCACACAACAAAAGCCATTGAAAAAGTCAAGTTAAAGTTTGCCACGGTGTATTTAATGCGTTAAGAGTCAAGATACAGATTGCTTCATCCAGGGCCGGCCTTAGGATAGATGGCGCCCTGTGCGAAATGATCTTTCGGCGCCCCACCCCATCATAAAAACATTATACGTATAATGCCCTGTCTAGTGCCCCACTCACAGTATAATGCCACTTTAGTGCCCCCATACAGAATATTTAATATATATTATAACCCCTTCAAGGACACAGTATTTGGTCTTCTAATTGTGCCCACACAGTATTATGCCCCCTAAGTGCCACACACAGTATATTGCCCACTAGTGCCCCTACACAATATAATGCCCCTCTCCCTGGCTGCCACACACAGCTGCCCCCCGTAGATTGTGCCATACAGCTTCCCTGTAGACAGACAGTGCCATAATCCCCCAACACCTCCTTGTAGACTGTGCCATACAGACCCCCACCTCTGCCTTTTAGACCGTGCCACACAGCCCTTATAGGTAGTGCCACACAGTCTCCTTGTAGGTAGTGCCACACAGCCCCCTGTAGGCACCCCACCCCATCATAAAGATTTAAACACAGACTGTGAGGTCTGCAGTGATATAAGCTGTCTCTAGACAACTGTATCACAAAACTTCATTGCTCCTCCCAGCAGCGCTTGCGCACTGACTTATGCACTCCATGATACAGCTGGCTGGAGACCGCTGTATGATGGAGCTCCATCCAGAGACCACTCAGTGTGGTCTCTGGTCACGTGATTGCTGTGACAGCCTGTCACACTGATCACCAGTTATATCTTCTCCCACACGAGCAGGCTGTATTTGGGAGAAAATTATTTTTTTTCTCAATATATTTGTCTTTCTATCTAGCTAGATGATACATGGCGACGTTGGCCGCGACACGTCGCCCGGCCAAAGATCGCTATGTACTGTAGCCTACATTGCAAGTATCAAAAGCCAATGTGGTTGTGTCGCAACGCGCAAGTTGACGCGACATCCGAGAAATTCAGTTGCAAGAAATCCAAACTGTCGTGTCGCAGTTGCCTGCAGGTCGCAATGTCCCAAAGCATACATCGCAGTTAATGAAAGTAAGTGATCTTTAGCTGTGTCTCTCTACCTATGTCGCAGCCAAAGTCACCATGTAGCCCCAGGCTTCGGGTGATTTTACACGCAGAATTGCGCAGGTAAAATCTGCAGATTACAGTACGAGGCAAGTAGATAAGATTTGTAAAATGTCATCCGCACGCTGCATACATTTTACATGGAAGATTTTTAAATCTATGATGTTAAATTAATACCTTGGGGGGGCGAGTAATTTCCATAAATAAAATTTTGGGGAGTGTTAACCCCTTAATGACCAGCCTATTTTAAACCTTAATGACCAAACCATTTTTTACGTTTTTCCATCGTCGCATTCCAAGAGCTATAACTTTTATTTTTGCGTCGACATAGCTGTATAAGGTCGTTTTTTGCGGGACAAGTTGTATTTTTTAATAGCACCATTTTGGAGGTACATATTTATTGATTAACTTATTTTGGGGGGGGGGGGGGGGAATAGAAAAAAAAAACCCTGAAATGTTACTACCTCTACACAGTAAAAATGCTTTTTTTTAAAAAATTTATATTTGCGTCTCCATATTTGAAGAGCCATAACTTTTATTGTTCTGCCGATGCAGTTGTAGGGGGGCTTTTTTTTGTGGGAATACTTGTAGTTTTTATTGGTACCATTCTGGAGTAGATGCGACTTTTTGATCACATTTTTTTAAAGTCAGGATTCACAGAAAACAGCAATTTTTCCATAGTTTATTACATTTTTACGGCGTTCACCATGCGGGTTAAATAATGTAATAGATTTATAGTCGGGGTCGTTACGGACACGGTGATACCAAATATGTGTAACTTTTTTTTACTTTATTTTGGTTTTAATAGTAAAGCATTTTGTAAGGGGAAAAAGTGGGTTTTTAATATTTATTTTTTTTATTAACTTTTATTTTTTAAGTTTTTTACTAGTCCCAGTAGGGGACTTTAATATTCGATTCTCCGATCGCTATTATACTATACTGCAATACTTTTCTATTGCAGTGTATTACTGCCTGTCCATTTAAAACGGACAGGCATATGCTAGGTCATGACCTTTATTAGGCCCCCGGCTGCCATCAAAGACACAGACACTCGGCGATCTTATTGCGGGGTGTCAGTGGGATGAGAGGGAGCTCCCTCCCTCTCTGCAAAACCACTCAGACGCGGTGCATGCTATTGAGCACCGCATCTGAAGGGTTAAACGGGTGAGATCGATACTTATATAGATCTCACACGTTCGAGCAGGGACACCCCCAGCTACCTCTGGCAGTTGAGAGCAGAGAGATTTGACAGCTCCCTGCTCTGTTTATTTATCCTGATGCAGTGCCGTAAAAAGGCTTATGCATCAGAATAAAGCCCGTTAGTGACCGATGTGAAAAGGCGTATTGGCAGTCACTAACAGGTTAAAGGGGTTTTCCAGTCCCCAACGATTGATGGCCTATTCTCAGGATAGGCCATCAATATCTAATCGATCAGGGCCCGTACGAGCGCAGCTTTCCCTTCATTCCTGTCACTGAGCATACTGAATGGTCGACACTTGTAGCGCCGGTTCACGGTATTAGGCCTTATTCACACAACCGTGTTATACGTCTGTGTGACAGCCGTTAAGGCAATGGCCATCATATGGACCTATGTAATCACATGTTTCAACGGACCGTGTGAAGAGTTCGTGACAAAATAGGACATGTCCTATTTTTTTTGCACTTCACGCATCCCTCCATAGACTCGTCAACTTTGGAAAATTGCTCTCAAAAAGCCAGTTTGCGAACCATTAATTGTAAACTTGCCTTGCGCCCAGCCTGTAAGAAACGCACACATATTTGGTATCGCTGAAGACCTCAGAAGTTGCCAAATATGTATTCAGGAGTGTTTACCTAGTGGCATGCACCAAATGTAAAATAAATTCTTCATAAAAAAAAACCTAAAATCAAATTTTTCCTTCTATATTTTCAAAAAAGTAAAATATATCTATTAATGTAAAGGATCTGCCAGGCACAACTTCTGTGTATACGCCTATAGGTAATCAGTCTGTACCTGAGTCTATGTCTCTGAGACTGACTCCATCTTCCACCACTCAGGATAGCAGGCTTAGGAGTGGGAGAGCCTATCGCAGCCTGGCCAGACTCAGCTAGCTCCCGCCCTCTGTCTATTTATACCTGCCTTTCCTGTTCCGCCTTTGCTTGTGATTCTTCTCGTGTGGTTTCCTGGCCCAGCTACAGCTTCTAACTATTTGATCCTGCTCCATACTGACCCGGGCTTACGGACTACTCTCCTGCGCTGCGTTTGGTACCTCGTACACTCCTGGTTTGACTCGGCTCGTTCACCACTCTTGTTGCTCACTGTGTTGCCGTGGGCAACTGCCCCATTTCCCTTAGCTTTGTGTACCCTTGTCTGTTTGTCTCGTGCACTTACTGAGCATAGGGACCGCCGCCCAGTTGTACCCCGTCGCCTAGGGCGGGTCGTTGCAAGTAGGCAGGGACAGAGTGGCGGGTAGATTAGGGCTCACTTGTCCGTTTCCCTACCCCCATCATTACAATTAATTTTATTTTTTACACAATATGGAAGCCCAATGTTTTGCGAAAAACAAGACCAAATACATGTAGGTTGGAAAATAAATACAGAAAACAAAATGTATCCAATTTATTTACTTTATTTAAATGCAGCCAGTATATAGCAAATTTACATACCAGCCAAACAAAAATACAGCACACGGTCACAAGTAACAGAGCTTGGGACTGTCTGGAGCTTTACATTAACACTTAAAACAAAAATCTTTAAAACACAGGTGGACTTGTTGATTACCCATTGGGAGGTAAGAGATACATGATTAGACAGACATTTTTACTACAATTCAAGATCTCTATAAAAATCCAATTCTAGTGTAGTAAATTATATGAATGACAATTCTAAGTACAAATGTTTATACAAAAAGGAGGACAAAAAAAACTAAATTCCATACATAACACTGTTATTTTCCCTAAAGTTGCAGAAAAGACTCACTACCTATGACTCAGATATCTAGGTTTATTTTATTCCCAACTACCAGTTTTCCAATGCCCAGAAGGAAAAAAAATACAGGAACTAAATCCTGCCATGTCAATGTGAATACGGCAGCAGCAAAAAGACTGACACTAGACATAGCGTAAAGCCTATATCAGAATTTTGCGAGAACATAAAAATGAAGGAGGTGGGCCTGCCTTTCAGTCCAGACTATTTCCAGGAACAAAAAAAAAAAAATTGATAGTTGTGCAAATAGTGCATTCAAAAAATATTAGCAATGATTGGTCTCAAGAAATGCCATGGAATTCCACAGATCCCAGATGTAAAAATCCATGTACACGGATAGCCCCAAATCTCCCCCTGGTGGTATCTCTGTAGCCAGCCAGAATGGTATAATTTAATTCTGACTCTGTAAAGGGAAGCGCTGAGAAAAAAAAATAAAAGAACCCTTCTTGAGAAGACCTGCACCAAAACAGCAGTTTCAGCTGGGCCCAACATGACCAAACCGCTCCACAAATGGGAGCCTTGCCATAATTTACAGATGAACATTGTAAACATTCTATATTGAAAAGTATATGCAGTGATCATGTTCTAGATTCTCAATATGTAAGTTTTGCACCTATACAAAGTTTGGTGAACTTGGTACTGGCACTGTAGTGTCAACTCCCAGAACTCCATACCTGCTGACCATCTTGAATGGATGTTTACACCTCATTCATAATACTGAGATAATGTCAACATTATCTGAAGCCAATAAAAAAATGAAAAACATTGTATTTACATAAATATTTAGCACCATTATATGGAGTAAGCTAATGGGTAAAATATGCAAATAGTGTGTATATTATACAATAGCTGATGACCTGTGTCTGCATTTAATTTCTTAAAGATTGGCACCAGTTTATAGAAGACCAAGTGTTTATTAATTTTTTAAGTGTTTTTTTCAAGCAGGTTTTACTACATATCATTTAACTAAAACTGCTCTGGTCATTTGCAAGACCTCTAAGCGAGCTTGTTTCTTTGATCAGATTTATTTCTTATTTGAACCCATGTGATTATAAAGCTAAACAGAAAAAATCTTCAAAGACTGAAGTCCGTTTGTTTTGGGCCCAGTCTTGCTAAGATTTGCCACATGCTGTGTTCACTCATCGCGGTCAATTTGCCATTTTTTAAGCAATTTTTGTAAAGTCATGGCAAAAACCATGCCATTTCACATCAATGGCAGAATACACAAGTTGACTGCAGAGTGCGAACAGAGGCTTAATCTAATGTCAGTTGATTGGTCTACCAGAATGTCATGTGGATAATGGTGTTTTATGTGGCAACGTTTCTCAACCTTTAGTATGTGTTACTCTAGAACAGCAGACACTTTTGCATCCATCACTTTAATGATCAACGAAAATACATTAGTAGGTGTCTGAATTAGATTTTTAAAGTTGTATTCTAAAGAGACTACAATGCACTTACACTTTTGAATTTACGTTATGGAGCAAACGGTTACAAAATAGAGATGAATGAAAGCATCTGCATTAATAATTTGATGTATATAAAATACACAGCATCCAATTGGAAAGTTTTATTTGAGCGAGAGTCATTTTGGTAAATTAAATATACCTGCTAAAAAAAAAAAAAAAAAAAACTCCTTTAAGTGACCAAAGTTTAATGCATATGAAACGTTCTGCTGAGAAAGATATAGGCACAAGAAACACAGAATGTGTAGTACAAATCCAGATGAAGCTATAGACGGAGGCCACAGGTTACAGGTCGTTAGTACTCCCATAAGGTGGAGGAATCAATTGACTCTGCATTGGCTTTAAGAACACCAGCATGGTCTCCTCTCAGGTAGAAGCCATTCACCTTGATTGCTACCTTGTTCTGGTCAAAAAACTCAAAGAAAAAATCTACCCGGGATGGGCTACTGCTAGTAACCGAGGTATCATTTCCGACGGTCCAATATTTCCCAGTAGAATCTAAGGACAAAATACAAAAAGTATAAAAAAGTCAAAAAAAACATATACAATTCTGACCCTCTACAGCATAACATGTCACAATACCTCAATCCATAGTATCAGATGAGAAAATAATTTACTTAGAGGCTCTGTCACCACATTATACGTGCCCTATCTTCTACATAATGTGATCGGCACGGTAATGTAGATTACAGCAGTGTTTTTACTTCGTCAAAAATGGTAGTTTTTCTGAGTTATGACCTATTTTAGATTTATGCGAATTACTTTCTTAATGGACAACTGGGCGTGTTTTACTTTTTGACCAAGTGGGCGCTGTGGAGAGAAGATTTATGTTTTTCACGCGCCTCACACGAACCTATATTAGTCTATGGGGCAGTGCAGACGGTCAGTGATTTTTGCGCAGCGTGAGACCGCTGCGTAAAACTCACGACAGGTCCTATATTTCTGCGTTTTTCATGCATCACGCACACATTGAAGTCAATGGGTACGTGAAAATCAGGCGCGGAAGCACTTCCGTGGGACGCGCACGATTCGCGCAACAGCAGTCAAAAGTATGTTTGCAAACAGAAAAGCACCACGTGCTTTTCTATTTACAAACATCCAAACAGAGTGTCATAATGATGGCGGCTGCGCGAAAATCACGCAGCCGCGCATCCTATATGATGGCACACGGAGCTGTTAAGTGCCTTTTGCGCACGCAAAACGCCGTGTTTTTTGCGTGCGCAAAACGCACACGCTCCTTTAAATCCGCCCTTACAAGCAGATCCATTTGAATTTAGAAAAATGCTAATTTTTGCAAATTTTCGCTAAATTTGAGTTTTCACAAAAAATATTGAATTTATCAACCAAATTTTTTCACGAACATAAAGTACAATATGTCACGAGAAAACAATCTCAGAATCGCTTGGATAGGCAAGAGCATTCCAGAGTTATTACCACATAAATTGACATGTCAGATTTAAAAAATGAGGCTGTGTCATAGGGTCCAAAAGTGGCTGTGTCCTTAAAGAGACTCTGTCACCACATTATAAGTGCCCTATCTCCTATATAAAGGAGATCGGCGCTGTAATGTAGGTGACAGTAATGCTTTTTATTTTGAAAAACGATCTATTTTAAACCACTTTTTGAGCGATTTTTAGCTCTATGCTAATGAGTTTCTTAATGCACAAGTGGGCGTGTTTTTACGTTAGACCAAGTGGGCATTGTACAGAGGAGTGTATGACAGTGACCAATCAGCATCATACACTTCTCTCCATTCAGTTTCACTGCACTAGCGATATAGTTATATCGTTATGTGCAGCTACATACACACACTATAACATTACTGTAGTGTCCTGATAATGAATATACATCACTACCAGCCTGGACGTGATGCTTATTCAGAATCCTGACATGTCTGTAGCGTCTCTGTGAGACTCCAGCAAGGCAAGCGTAATCTCGCGAGATTACGATGTAACCTGTCATTTCAAACGAGATTACGCTTGCCTTGCTGGAATCTCACAGAAAAGATTCAGAAGTGTCAGGATTCTGAATACACATCACGTCCTGGCTGGTAGTGATGTATATTCATTATCAGGACACTACAGTAATGTTAGTGTTTGTGTATGTAGCTGCACATAACGATATAACTATATCGCTAGTGCAGTGTAAATTAATGGAGAGAAGTGCTTGATGCTGATTGGTCAGGGTCATACACTCCTCTGTACAACGCCCACTTGGGCATTAAGAAACTCATTAGCATAAAGCTAAAAATCGCTCAAAGTGGTTTCAAATAGATTGTTTTTCTAAATAAAAAGCATTAGTCACCTACATTATAGCGCCAATCTCCTTATATAGGAGATAGGGCACTTAGAGGCTCGGTCACCACATTATAAGGGGTTAATGAATTTGGGCTCCTTTTTGTTTTATGTTTTAAATGGCCACTGTGACACTTTTCTACCACATCTTATTTTTTGTATGTCTCCTGTTGCTAGCAGAAATACGTACATTGTGTGAATGTATCAGTGTACGAATTCTGCTGCCTGTGAGTACAGGTGGGTGGTGGTCCCATCGTGACGTCAGGAAGGTCTGTCTGCCTCTATGTACTATACAGTTCATGGAAGAGACTGTGTACACTGGTCTCTGATTCTCCCAGTCTCAGGACACTGTAATCTGAGTTGCTAATTGGCATCAGATAAGACTAGGACTGCTCCGTCAGTCCCCCTCCCCTCCAATCACCCTGCCGTCCTGTCTTATCTTCTCTGCACTTGCCAGGGAAAGTGAAAAGAAAACCTCTGATTGCTTTCCTCTGGAGTGTGCAGAGATATTTACATCTCTGTATATAATGTGTTGTGCTGCTGTGCATAGCTCAGTGCACGCTCACAGTATTGTAATGATCACCTCAGCGTTCATTACAGACAAACCGTAACATCACCCACAGTAAGACACGCCCCTAGCAACTGGCCAGAATCAGGAAGTGTGAGAAAATAGATGGACGGTTTCACAAGAAAAAAAGCTGCAAAAAAAAAAAAAAAAAGAAAAAAAAAAAAAAAAAAAAAAAGGTACTTTGAAGTGACCTCGGACCTGCACAACTGCATATTTTTTATTTCCTGACTTATTGGAGCCTTAACTAATTTTATGTTTTCATAGACGTAGTGGTATGAGGGCTGTTTTTTTGCGGGACGAGCTGTAGTTATTATAGGCACCATTTTTGGGGTACGTGCGACTTTTTGATCATATTTTATCCTATTTTTTGGAGGCCAGGTAACAAAAAAACACACGCAATTTTGGCATAGTTTTTTTTATACAGCGTTCACCATGCGTTTAAAGTTAACATGTAATTTATATCTGCGGGCCAGTAAGATTCTGGCGATACCTAATTTATAGCACTTTATCGTTTACAACGTTTTGCACAATAAAATTACTTTTGTAAAAAGAATGTATTTTTTCTGTCGCCAAGTTGTGAGAACCATAACTGTTTAGTGGACGGAGCTGTATGAAGGCTTGTTTTTTGCGAGCCGAGCTATAGTTTTTATAGGTACCATTTTTGGATACGTGCGACTTTTTGATCACTATTTATTCCAATATTTGTAGGGCAAAGTGACCAAAAAACTGAAATTCTGGTATTTTTTTTACGCTGTTCACCGCGTGCAATAAATTATATATTTTTATAGCTCAGGCAGTTACGGTCGCAGGGATACCAAATACCTATGGTTTATTATTTTTTTTCAATAACAAAAAGACTTGATAAGGAAACAGGACGATTGTTTTATTTTAGGACTTGAAACTTTTATTATGTTTTCAAACTTATTTTTTTCACACTTTTTTTCCAAGTCCCACAAGGGGACTTGAAGGTCCCACTGTCTGACTTTTTTTTTTCTAATACATTGCACTACCTATGTAGTGCAATGTATTAGATCTGTCAGTTATTCACTGACAGCAAGCCGATTAGACTTCGCCTCCCGGCGGAGCCTAATCGGCTTCCATAATGGCAGAGAAGGAGGCCATTGTGTCTCCTGTTGCCATAGCAGCTGTCGGCAGCCCTGATTGCTTGTCAGGGCTGGCGATCTGCTAGCAACCGCTAAGATGCAGCGATCGATTTCGATCGCTGCATCTAAGGGGTTAATGGCAGGGATCGGTGCTAGCTCCGGTTCCTGCCCTTACAGGTGGATGTCAGCTGTAACACACAGCTGAAATCCACCGCTGAGGACGCCGGCTCAGCTCCTGAGATGGTGCCATCTTGCTGGTAGCTACGGAAGCCGCTAAGGCTACGCCGCCAGGCGGGTCCTGAACGGCTTCCATGCTAGGCAGACCGGGAGGCCAGTATTACGCCTCCGGTTGTCATTCCAGCCACCGGAACCCCGGCAATTTCAATGCCGGGGTTCCGATGAGCTGCAAACACCTTAAATGCAGCGATCGTGTTTGAGCGCTGCATTTAAGGGGTTAATGGCGGGGATCTAAGCTAATTTCAGTCCCCGCCATTACAGCCGGATGTCAGCTGTAAGATACCGCTGACATCCGGCGCTGATAGCACCAGCTCAGTTTCTGAGCCAGTGCCAAGCATTTGGCATATGGATATGGCAAAATGCAGGAATCATTAGCTTTCCATGACGTATTCATACGGCAAGTGTTGGGAAGGGGTTAAACAAATCAAGAATCCAATAATCATAACAAGCAGCAATATAGGATACATACACTTTACATTTCAACAATACCAACCTTTAAGATTGTATGCGCCATCATTAAATTCCAGTTGAAAAACGTCATAAATCGATCGGTTACAATCTAGTGTCCCAGTCATTTTACGGCACCCTATAAAGCCATGCTCTCCCCTTAGGACAATTAAAGGACGATTGATAAGCTTCATCAGGAATTGCTCCGAATCTAATACAAAAACACATAAGAGAAAAAGACCCCAGCAGTTGGTAGGAATCAAGGACAATATATTTACAAAAAACTGCTACCAGCAGAATAATTCCTTTAAATCCAACTGCCAATAATTAGATAAATGAACAAAAAAATAAACAATTTTTATTGTGCTACTATAGAGCAAAAGACTGACTACACTGATTGATTAAAATGAACAACATCACCTCTGTTTAGGTTAGAACTGACTGTGCACATTAAGGGTATGTGCACACGGTAGCAGGCTTTTACGTCTGAAAAGACAGATTGTTTTCAGGAGAAAACAGCTGCCTCGTTTCAGACGTAAATGCTCCTCCTCGCATTTTGCCAGGCTTCTCTGACAGCCATAAATTTTGAGCTGCTCTTCATTGAGTTCAATGAAGAACGGCTCAAATTACGTCTGAAAGAAGTGTCCTGCACTTGTTTTGACGAGGCTGTATTTTTACGCGTCGTCGTTTGACAGCCGTCAAACGACGACGCGTAAATGACAGGTTGTCTGCACAGTACATCGGCAAACCCATTCAAATGAATGGGCAGATGTTTGCCGACGTATTGTAGCCTTATTTTCAGATGTAAAACGAGGCATAATACGACTAGTTTACGTCTGAAAATAGGTAGTGCGAACCCAGCCTCAACCACGTGTGTATATTGTATTCAGTGTTGCTCGTGGCTGCAGACCAGCGAGTCAAACACCTAACATATGTGGAGAGCAACGGAGGCACATATTAGATTAAAAATTGGTAGTATCAGAGCCCCCCCCCCCCGACATGTTTCGCTGTGCTATACAGCGTCCTCAGGGGTTTAATGACATTGCGCCGAAAATACTGGGCTATTTTAAGCTGTCTGGGAAGAACAGCTGAGAAAATCATGCCAAATCTGACATGGGGGGAATGCACGGGGGGCGTACATATGTTACGGCTCTGCCGTTAGTCCCTCTTAATTGGCTGCCTCTGTTGTCCGTCAGAGGGGGTGGGAACTGTGTCTCTCCCCTCTGTGTAACATTGGACGGAGGCGTAGTACTCCTCTCACTGGTCTTCGGTAAATGCAATTGCACACGGGGGGCGGACACTTGTCCTAGCCCCACCGTGATGCCTCCCATGTTTGTCCAAGGGGTTGGGTGGCTGTGTCCCTTCCCTTTACGTATTTGACCCATTGAAAAATCTCAATAAATCTAGCACATTTGTGCAGTAAAAACCTGGCGGCCTATCTTATATAGTGCTGCTAGATATAAACAATATATAACGTGTTGTAAATATGATTTATGATGAAATCTGACATGGGGGAATGCAAGGGGGGTGGACACATGTTACGGCTCTGCCGTTAGTCCCTCCTAGTTGGCTGCCTCTGGCGTCCGTCGGAGGGGGTGGGAACTATGTCTCTCCCCTCTGTGTAACATTGGACGGAGACGTAGTGCTCCTCCCATTGGTCTTCGGTGGTAGGTCACCGATTGGCCTGCAGTGATGTCGATCAGGCCGTCTTGGGGGCCTGGCCACAATGATGGCATACAATTGGTTGGCATGATTTTCTCAGCTGTTCTTCCCGGACAGCTTAAAATAGCCCAGTATTTTTGGCGCAATGTCATTAAGCCCCTGAACCCCTGTGGACGCTGTATAGCACAGCGAAACATGTCGGGGGGGCTCTGATACTACCAATTTTTAATCTAATATGTGCCTCCGTTGCTCTCCACATATGTTAGGTGTTTGACTCGCTGGTCTGCAGCCACGAGCAACACTGAATACAATATACACACGTGGTTTAATGTGCACAGTCAGTTCTAACCTAAACGGAGGTGATATTCATTTTAATCAATCAGTGTAGTCAGTCTTTTGCTCTATAGTAGCACAATAAAAAGTATTTATTTTTTTGTTAATTTATCTAGTTATTGGCAGTTGGATTTAAAGGAATTATTCTGCTGGCAGCAGTTTTTTGTAAATGAATCGAATACAAAAAAACAAAACAAAACAGCACTATTACAATACAAAAATTACAGTAAGTATCAAATTTAATGACACAAACTAACTGAAGCCTTAGGCTGGGAGTACACGTCACGTAAATATTAAACACGTGAACCGGCCTAGAGATCTGAATGAGTTTAATGCAGATTTAGCTGTGAAATTCATCTATTGTAATGGATGCACTCTGGGGAGAAAATCTGCAGCATTTCTGCAACAGATAAGGAATAGGCTAAGTTCACACAGGGTGGATACGCAGAGTAAGGGTATGTGGATACGAAGAGTAAGGCTATGCGGTGATGGGACTTCCCCCACCACAGGTACTTCATCGGAGCCATGGAAAACTGAACAGATATCGCCTCCAGCCGCTGCAGATTCCGATAAACTTCCTGGCACGGCTGGAGTCTATGTCTGTTGAATCTTCCATCGCTCTGGTGAAGGACCTGTGGGAGGAAGTCCTGTCACAGTGTGATCTCGCGAGATCACGCTGTGCAGTGGAACAATCTGGGCTGGAATGAAGAGAAGTGTATAATACGTATTGGTCAGCGTCATACACGTCTTTACAACTCCCACTTGGTAAAAAGTAAAAAAACAGCCAGTTGGACATTAAGAACTAATTAGCATAAATCTAAAATTGTTCATAACTTGCTAAAAAAATTATAGTTTTTCAAAATAAGAAGATAAGGTAGGAGACAGGGTACTTATAAACCGGTGACAGAGCCTCAGTAAAAGCAAAGTAGAGGTGAAATTTACAAATTAATTTTTTTTTTTTTTTGCAGAAATTCATTTTTAAGCATTTTTTTTTCTGTAAAACAGGTTTTACAAGGGAAACAACTCATTTATTGCCCAAATTCTGCAGTTTTTAGAAATATCCCACATGTGGCCCTAGTGTGGTAATGTACTGAAGCACAGGCCTCAGAAGCAAAGAAGCACCTAGTGGAGCTCAGATTTTGCTGAATTGGTTTCATGGCACCATGTCGCGTTTGCAAAGCCCCTGTGGGACCAAAACAGTGGGAACTCCCCAAAACTGACACCATTTGGGAAACTACACACCTTGAGGAATTTAACTAGGGGTGTAGTGAGTATTTTGACACCACAGGCGTGTCATAGATTGTATTAGAACTGGGTCATGAACATAAAAATAAATGTTTTTTTCCAATAAGACGTAGCTTTAGCTCAAAACTTTTCATTCTCTCAACAAATAAAGGAGAAAAAGAACCCTAACATTTGTAAAGCAATCCCCCCCCCCACACTAATATATAAATATACATATACACACACACACCTCTGTGTGTATCAGAGCTGTGTGTGTGTGTGTATCAGAGCTGTGTGTGTGTGTCAGTAGACAAGGAGAATAAAACAAAAAACACCCGGCGCACATCGTGAATCATCTCTGTGTGTATCAGAGCTGTGTGTGTGTATACACACACAGCGCTCTGACACACACACAGCTCTGATACACAGCTCTGATACACACACACACAGCTCTGATACACACACTGATACTGCCTGAGGAAGGAGCCGGTTCGGCTCCAAAACACGTCGCCTGTATCATAGACTATTTGACTTACACAGTGTCTGCTTCTTCACTATGCGACACTACGTTTTAAGGGACCAGCACCGCTTCAAGGTTTTTAACCTACACAAGGAGTTATTCTCACAATCCCACTCTGCTATACACACAGCTCTGCTACACACGCACACATTTACAGCAGGTGTGCAGGGTGGGGGGGGCACGGGGGGCTGAGAGAGAGACAGACAAACGCACACCTTACCTGCAGTGCGGCCGGTCATCATGGCGCCGGCTTTCCCAACAAAAAACCAGCTTCTATGGTGGGTCGCTCTGATCTGTGCAGTACAGAGTGAGCTAGCAGAAGCAGAGGATACAATGAACGGGAGGCGTTCATTGTGCCCTATGCACCGTATTCCATCTGTGTATGTGTCGTTGAGACATACACAGATGAAATAAAACATGGCAGCCCCCAGTAAAATAAAATAAAAGTGTGCAAAAATAAAGTCAATATAATATTTTATTAAATAAACAAATGAATAAAATCCTTGGGATTGTTCTACAAGTGTGAAATTTTATGTATATATACACTTTTAGGTTTTTCTTTTGTTCATTTATGGCAAATGGTGTTAAGATATATGTACTTCTTTATATAGATCTTTTCCCCTCGCTAAACAGTTTCAGCATTGTGCTGCTGCGTAGCAGGTCTGTTTTGGTTTTAGTGTGATGTACCACGTCCACGAAAGTTGTTCATGGGATTCCCACGAACCCGGATTGCGGTTCTTATTGAACACATAAATGTGGACATATTTCCTCGTATCCACTTGTGGACCATAACTTTGGCATGCGGTTTCCTAAATATATTAAATATCCGAACACCTGACATGTATAATACTGTCATTTTCCATATATCTCCGTCATTTGCCATTTTTTTAACTTTTAGTCCTATGGGAAGATTTTCCCAATTTATTCACCTAGTAGAACATTCCCACACAATACATTATCTGGCTATTGTAATATGTAGACTCACGAATCTGGCTATCTTTTCAATGAACATCCTATCCTGTTGCTAGACAACGTGAGGCGCTTATCGGGCTGCGTTCTGTCATGCGCGGTCGATGCCAGTAGGTCTTTTCCGGTTTGTCCTGTTGCATAGCAACATGCGACTTCCAGTTCTTTGCCGACTTCCTATTTATTTTTTATTTGTCAGGTTTTTTTTGTCCCAACCCCCTTAAAACACCACAGTGCCCATGTAGATAGTGCTGTAATGTTCTTGTAGATAGTGCCACAGTGCCCACTGTAGAGAATGCCCACATAGGGCCAGTGCCCACATAGCACCACAGTGCCCACAGCAGCACAGTGCCCCAGTGCTCACGTATATAGTGCCAGTGTCCCCTGTAGACAGTAGCACCACCCCCCCTTGTAGATCGCACTCCCCCCCTGTAGATGGCGCCATTCCGCTCCAGGAGTAACCCCTTGACGTCACTGTCCATATATCGATAGTGACGCCGGGGGCTTCTCCGGGAGCGGAATCCCCTGCCAGAGCGGGGTCTGGCTGCCAGGGATTACGCCCCTACAGGAAGATACAGTGGTGCCATCTACGGGGAATGTGGGGGGGGGGGGTGCTATCTTCAGGCAGGGGGGAGCTATCAATGTGGAGGGGTGCTATATACAAGACTGAAGTCACCGGCCAGAGATCTTGTGATGCTCTGGCCGGGGATTCTATTGTTGAAAGCCCGACATCACTGTCCTTATATGGACAGTAATGTCAAGGGCTTCCCTGGGCTCAGTGCTCAAAGTAGTGCTGTGTGCAGGGAGTCCTCGGCCAGGATCAGTTTTTACCGGCCGTTACAAGGATTGCTTCCTAAAAAAACGGCTGGTTAAAACGGATCCATTTATGGGAGACATCTGACCGTGAAAACGGTCAAAAATAGGACATGACATGTTAAAAAAAACGGCTATGTGAATACACCCATAGAACCTCATTTTTCTGAAAACGGCCGTTACACTGCCGTTTTTCACGGTCGTGTGAATGTAATCTAAATGTCACCTCCACTTTGCTTCAATTCCTGTGAAACGCCTAAAGGGTTAAGAAACTTTCTAAATGCTGTTTTTAATACTTTGAAGGGTAGTTTCTAAAATGGGGGTTTCCCAAAATATAGGCCTCTCAAAGCTACTTCAGAACTGGACCCGATAAAAATAGGCTTTTGAAATTTCTTGAAAACGTGGGAAATTGCTGCTAAACTTCTAAGCCTTGTAACGTCCTAGAAAAATAAAAAGGACGTTCAAAAAACTATGCCAACACAAGGCCCAGTTCAGACTGAGTTTTTATACGCCGATTTGGACGCGGAAAGCATGTTGGAATCAGCACCAAAAGACATCCGAAAGCGCCTCCCATTGATTTCAAATGGAAGGTGGAGGTGAAGGAAATTCCTGAAGGACTTTTGCGGGCAGATTTTTTCTGCCTGCAAAATAACTCCAAGTGAACAGGGCCTAAAGTAGACATATGGGAAATGTTAGTCACTATTTTGTGTGATATTACTATCTTACAAGCGGATACATTCAAATTTAGAAAAATGCTAATTTTCACAAATTAGCAATGCATTTATTGACCAAATTTTACCCCTAACATAAAAGTACAATATGTGATGAGAAAATCTCACAATAGCTTGGATAGGTGAAAGCATTTCAAAGTTACTACCACATAAAGGGACACATCAGATTTGAAAAATGGGGAGGTCAGTAAGCCCAAAAGTGGCTGCGGCAGGAAGAGGTTAAACTTTTCAATTTATTAAAATTTGTTTTCACTTTAGGATACAGCTTCTGTGTATACTATATCGCGCAGTCTGAGCCACGTTCATCAGTTCAGCCGAGAGCAGGACCTGCATGTCTGACACCCAGGATCCACTCAATATTGATCACGATTAGTTCTGTACTTAGATGTGATTGATATTAGGTGGATCCTGGGTGTCAGAGACACACATGACCATCTCTAGGCCGAGCTGAGTTAAAAGGGATATTTCCACAGCTGGGACTTGTATCAGACATTTATGGCAGATCACAAGAATAGGCCATGAATGTTTAAGGTGGGAAAAATACTTTGACCTGCGCCCAAGTCATGCACTGGCCTGAATCTGCCAACCATAAAGCGCCAGTACTATAACAGTGCCATAACTCGTGTGCCCAAATAATGTAGACAGACAGTACTACTCCTCCAGTGAGAAGCCTAAATGTTAAAGGGCTCTAGGTCTTCCCCGGGTAATTATAGACCAGTAAGCTTAACATCCATCGTGGGGAAAATGTTTGAGGGGCTATTGAGGGACTATATACAGGATTATGTGACAATAAATAGCATTATAAGTGACAGCCAGCACGGTTTTACTAAGGACAGAAGTTGTCAAACTAACCTAATCTGTTTTTATGAAGAGGTGAGCAGAAGTCTAGACAGAGGGGCCGCTGTGGATTTAGTGTTTTTGGACTTTGCAAAGGCATTTGACACTGTCCCCCATAGACGCCTAATGGGTAAATTAAGGACTATAGGTTTAGAAAATATAGTTTGTAATTGGATTGAGAATTGGCTCAAGGACCGTATCCAGAGAGTTGTGGTCAATGATTCCTACTCTGAATGGTCCCCGGTTATAAGTGGTGTACCCCAGGGTTCAGTGCTGGGACCACTATTATTCAACTTAATTATTAATGATATAGAGGAAGGGATTAATAGCACTATTTCTATTTTTGCAGATGACACCAAGCTATGTAATATAGTTCAGTCTATGGAAGATGTTCATGAATTACAGGCAGATTTAAACAAACTAAGTGTTTGGGCATCCACTTGGCAAATGAAGTTTAATGTAGATAAATGTAAAGTTATGCATCTTGGTACCAACAACCTGCATGCATCATATGTCCTAGGGGGCGCTACACTGGCGGATTCACTTGTTGAGAAGGATCTGGGTGTTCTTGTAAATCATAAACTCAATAACAGCATGCAGTGTCAATCAGCTGCTTCAAAGGCCAGCAGGATATTGTCGTGTATTAAAAGAGGCATGGACTCGCGGGACAGGGATGTAATAATGCCACTTTACAAAGCATTAGTGAGGCCTCATCTAGAATATGCAGTTCAGTTCTGGGCTCCAGTTCATAGAAAGGATGCCCTGGAGTTGGAAAAAATACAAAGAAGAGCAACGAAGCTAATAAGGGGCATGGAGAATTTAAGTTATGAGGAAAGATTGAAAGAATTAAACCTATTTAGCCTTGAAAAAAGACGACTAAGGGGGGACATGATTAAATATATTAATGGCACATACAAAAAATATGGTGATATCCTGTTCCTTGTAAAACCCGCTCAAAAAACAAGGGGGCACTCCCTCCGTCTGGAGAAAAAAAGGTTCAAGCTGCAGAGGCGACAAGGCTTCTTTACAGTAAGAATGGTGAATTTATGGAATAGCCTACCGCAGGAGCTGGTCACAGCAGGGACAGTAGATGGCTTTAAAAAAGGGTTAGATAATTTCCTAGAACAAAAAAATATTAGCTCCTATGTATAGAAATTTTTCCTTCCCTTTTCCCTTCACTTGGTTGAACTTGATGGACATGTGTCTTTTTTCAGCCGTACTAACTATGTAACTATGTTAGATGCAATCGGCAGTCTATAGTGTAAGGTTCTGCACATTTCCAGATTGTCCGCAGAACTCTGACCATTTTATTGCACTGATATGTAAAGTGTATGGCCGAATATAGACACGAGCCTCAAACTGATTTTTCTATAGGTACTAGAGTATAGTCTTAAATTTTTTGCCTATTCGTGTGCTTTTTCACAAATATAAAAGAACAATTTATTAGGCCACATTCAGAAGTTGCGGAATTGCTGCCGATTTGTGGTGCAAATTTTGTACCGCAAAACTGTGGCAACTTACAGTACAATTGGGATTTCAGTCCCTTATCCATAGGAAGCTGAAAAAAGAAGCACAGAAATCAGAAAATAATGCATATTTTCATATTCATGTTTATCCTGATGCGGAAACATAATGCATGACCTAAATCTGTCTAGACTAGAACATTAAAACAAGAATTCTATATATTTACATAAACAAAGAGGTTATTTTGTTCTACAAAATCAGAAGCCTATCTACAAGCCATCAACGGTTTCTGCTAAAACAACTGTTTAGGTAGAAGGGATTCACACGACCGGGTCCCGCCCGAGCCAGAGTGTCGGCCGGTAAAATCGGCCATTTTGCCCGGCCGGTTTGCATAAAGTTTTGCATCCGTTTCGGGCCGGGCAGATCTGGACAGTGACATCAGCGGCAACTCCTGAAGGGGAATCCCCATGTGTTCGGGGATTCCGTTTCAGGAGTTTCCCCTGATGGTCACTGCCCAGATATGGACAGAGACATCAAGCGCTCCGTCCAGGAGCGGAATCCCCGAAAACACTAAAGTGGGGCTAGCACATAGCAGAGCGGGGAGATACCTCCCTGCTCTGCTATAGTGGCGTCGCTACAGTAGTAGCAGCCGCAGCAGCTGCTAGCGGCGCCATGGAAGGTGTCGCCGGGCCAGGGCGCTTTTAACAAGCAGGGGAAGGGAGTCAGCGCAGTGCTCCCTCCACCTGCTGTACACCCCGGCCCTGCCACACAGTGTACAGCGCACAGCCATTCGTCCGAATGGCATCAACTCCTCCTCCTCCTCACATGCACTCTGCGCTGTGAGGAGGAGAAAGAGCGCAAGCCACGGAAAACCCGGCCATCACTCGGGACACATTCCGGTAATGGCCGTGTATTACCCGGCCCCATAGACTTCTATGGGAGCCGGGCAGCAGGATACCCGGACGAAAATAGAGCATGTTCTATTTTTTGACGGCCGGTTTTCCCAGCCGTCAAAAAAATCGGTCGTGTGAATAGCCCCATTAGGGGTCTATTATTCCTAATAATATGAACGGCCGGGACCATCTATTATGAAAGGCCGGCACCCAGCAACCGTGTCGCGTGAATGAGGCCTTAGGCTATTCCACAGCAACACTGCTCTAACCGTACAAACGGCTTGTTGCCTCTGGAGATTGAACTCTATTTTTTCTCCAGATGGAGCGAGCGCCCCTTTGTCTTGAAAGGTCCATAGTGGGGAAAAAAAAAATGCAAAAAAAAAAAAAAAAAAAAAAAAAGTTAAAAACTTGAATAGGACTATATGAAGGCAAAAAAAAAAAAAATTACAATGCTCACCAGAAGAATCCACAGATGCAGCCAGCTGACCATTTTTCTTAGCAATCACAAACTTTCCATTTGCTGCCTTTAAGGTAATCCGTCGATCGCACCAATCAATGTTAAAGTAACAATTGTCACTCCTTTGAACAAGAACAGATTTAAATTGTGATGCATATACAACATTTAATGAATATAGAAATGAACATAATTGATATAGTCTAGCAGTGTTTTAGAACAAAATAACGAAAAACAAAAACGCATTTTCTTTATCATCTTCTTGGTTACAAACGGAGGGTGTGGAAATCAGAATAGTAAATAGCTGGAACACATGCACTAAGTTAGGCCTTGTTTACACGAGCGTTGCGCATCTCGGACGTGAAAAACTGCAGTTTTTCACATCGGAGATTAATCCGCGCTCTGCGCCGCAGGACGCGATGTCTCGCATCTCCCAGAGTCGTCTATGGAGGGATGCGTGAAAAAAATAGGACATGTCCTATTTTCTCACAGACCCTTCACACGGTCCGTTGAAACAACGGCTGTGTGAACGGCCACATTGATTTACAAAGGTCCGTGGGACGGCCTATGTTTCAACGGGCGTCACACGGACGTTTAAACACGTTCGTGTGAATAAGGCCTTAACGTTAGGAGATCCTTCTAGAGGTCTGCTTTTGCCAACAACCAGATAGTGTATAGCTGAAATTATAAGAACCTTAAGGGCTTGATCACACATTGCGAATTGTTGCGTTTTTTCCCGTCTGGAATTGCGGACGGTAAAGACACAGAATACAGTAGCAGCAAAGTGGGTATGATTGAACAAATCTCATCCACACGCTGCGGAAAAACCTCTCAGAAATGCACCTATGCTGCAGAAATTTATTCCGCAGCATGTCAATTGTATTTGCGTAAAAGCAGCTTATTATTAAATAGAAGTGGTTGCATCTTTCTGCGACGGGTTCGCAGCGATCCCGCCGCAAAAATGCAATTCAGAAAAGAAAAGAAAAAGCCTGATACTTGCCCAGAAGTCTGTGTTCCTCCCTCCAGCGCAGCCTCCAGGGATGACTATTCATCCCATGTGACCACGGCAGCCAATCACAGGCTGTAGCGGTGGTCACATAGGATGAAACGTCATGCCAGGAGGCCGGCCAAAGTGACATCATAAGGCCGGCCTCCTGGGATGACGCTTCACTTCAGGTGACTGCCCCTGCAGCCAGTCACAGGCTGAAGCGGTCCCCTGAGATGAGAATTTTCCGCATCTGACATTCCGAGCGAAATACTGCACCACATTTTTAGGCAGTTTTTCGCCAGGAATTCCCTGCGACACACAGGATGGATACGCTGCGTGCTTTTACTGTTTCCGTTCCATTCCTGTGAAACGCCTAAAGGGTTAAGAAACTTTCTAAATGCTGTTTTGAATACTTTAAGGGGTGCAGTTTTTAAAATGGGGTGATTTGTGGGGGTTACGAATATATAAGGCCCTCAAACCCACTTCAGAACTGGAGTGTTCCCTAAAAAAAATGGACTTTTGAAATTTTCTTGAAAATGTGAAAAAATTGCTGCTAAACTTATAACCCTTGTAACGTCCTAGAAAAATAAAAAATGTTCAAAAAACCGATGCCAATCTAAAGTAGACATATGGGTGATGTTAACTAGTAACTATTTTGGGTTGTATAACTATCTGTCTTACAAGCAGATACATTTGAATTTAGAAAATGCTTACTTTTTGAAAATTCTCAAAATTTGTGTTTTTCACCAAAAAAAACATTGAATATATCGACCACATTTTTTCACTAACAAAATACAATATGTCACGAGAAAATCTCAGAATCGCTTGGATGGGTGAAAGCATTCCCAAGTTATTACCACATAGGGTATGTTCACACGGCCTATTTACGGACGTAATTCGGGCGTTTTTGCCCCGAATTACGTCTGAAAATAGCGCCTCAATAGCGCTGACAAACATCTGCCCATTGAAAGCAATGGGCAGACGTTTGTCTGTTCACACGAGGCGTATATTTACGCGCCGCTGTCAAATGACGGCGCGCAAATAGACGCCCGCGTAGAAGAAGTGACCTGTCACTTCTTTGGCCGTAATTGGAGCCGCTATTCATTGACTCCAATGAATAGCAGCGCTAATTACGGCCGTAATTGACGCGGCGTTCAAGCGCCTGCACATGCCGGTACGGCTGAAATTACGGGGATGTTTTCAGTCTGAAACATCCCCGTAATTTCAGCCGTTACGGACCCCCGCCGTGTGAACATACCCATATAGTAACACGTCATATTTTAAAATAAGGCTCTGTCATTTGGTCCAAAAGCGGCTGCGGTGGGAAGGGGTTAACGACCAGCTCCATTTTTCAGTTTTTACCTCTCTGAATTTCAGCCGCCATAACTTTTTTATTTTTTTCATTGACGTGGCCGTATGAGGCCTTGTTTTATGCGGGAGGTAGACATTTTTTTATTTTTACGGCGTGAATATAAGAAAAAGCGTTTCTCTGAATTGTTTTGTTTGTTTTTTTTATCCCATTCACGTTTCATGCAAAATAACCCATTCAATTAATTCTTCAGGTTATTACGGTCGTTTAGATAAATATGTGTAGGTTTTTTGTTTTTATTTAGCGTAGGGGGCAATAAAATATTTTTTTAAGCAAAATAATTACTTTTTGGGACTTTTTTTATGTTTTAACCCCATTAAGGGATAACTTTATTTATAATTTTATTTTTTACTTGTAATGTATTAGTATGATGTATTAGCATGATGTATTAGCATGATGTATTAGCATACAGGAGTATGCTGTGTCACTGACCCAGGCTGCTGTTAGGGCAGCACATAGTGTGCCCGAACAGCAGGCTTACTGAACAGACAGCCCTGGGGTCCTTTGCAGGTCCCCAGGGCTGACAGCAGAGGGATTCCCCGGTATTTGATCACGTCACCGAGTTTCCGATGACTAGAGGGGAGTTACGTTTGATCTTGCCGCGGTCACGGACTGCAGCAATCAAAGGGTTAAACAGCTAGGTTCCAAATGTTTTCTAAACCAGTCTGTATTCAGCAGGCTTCTCGAAGATCAGGAGCCGTTAGTTTCAGCTCCTGCTTAGAGTGCTCACAGGAGTTTCTACAGCGACGCCAAAAAGACGTGCACCGCCTGCCATCAAAAGACGGTGGGCGGTCGTTAAGGTGTTAAAAAGGAGTTGTTAGGCCTTATTCGGACGAACGTAAATGTCGTCCGTGTGACGGATGTTTTTTTAACAGCAATCACATGGACAAATGTATTTCAATGGGGCTGTACGCACGGCTATTGTTTTAAACGGACCGTGTGAAGGGCCTATTTGTCTGTTTTCACAGATCCCTCAGACTCAAGTCACTGAGGGATCCGTGAAAACTGGTACCGCACGGGTGAGAAGAATCGGACGTGATCAAACGGCCGTTTTTCACATTAGAGTTTGCACTCGTTCGTCTGAATCAGGCCTTCCTCTTAGGGTACGTTGACCCAGAAAGACGTAAAATGCCCAGAAAGACGGAAGATGAATGCCACCAAACATCTGCCCATTGCTTTCAATGGGAAAAACGGCGTTTCGGTCAGACGGGGTGTTTTTTACGAGGAGTTTGTGAAAACCGCTCGTGAAAAAATTCCAAAAAACTGCTCCGGTTTTCATGGTCTCAGGAGAAAAACAGCTCCAAAAACGTACGTAAAAAACGGCTGAAAATCAGAGGCGGTTTTCCCTTGAAAACAGCTTCGTATTTTATAGCAGTTTTTAGTTTGCTGTGTGAACATACCCTTAGACTCTGCGGCGCTGTTGCACAGGGAAAAATGCACAGGCTCTTTTGTCTTCATGTATTAGGGTATATTCACACGCAGTGTTTTCAAGCGTTTTACGCCTCAAATTACACCTGAAAAAACGCCCCTAATACGCCTACAAACATCTTCCCATTGCTTGCAATGGGATTTACGGTGTTCTGTTCCCACGAGGCTTAATTTTACGCGTCGCTGTAAAAATACGGCGCGTAAAAAGACGCCCATGAAAAAGAAGTGCATGTCACTTCTTGGAACGTGTTTGGAGGAGTTTTTCATTGACTTCATTGAAAAACAGCTCCAATAACGGCCGTAAAATACGCCGCAAAAAACGTGAGTTGTTACAAACACGTCTGAAAATCAGGAGCTGTTTTCGCTTGAAAACAGCTCCATATTTTCAGACGTTTTTAGTCACTGCGTGTGAACATACCCTAAAAGTG
Source organism: Rhinoderma darwinii (assembly GCF_050947455.1). NCBI lineage: Eukaryota > Metazoa > Chordata > Amphibia > Anura > Rhinodermatidae > Rhinoderma > Rhinoderma darwinii. The sequence continues at coordinate 88,869,040 of NC_134692.1, read as the reverse complement.
TTTTATTACTAAAAATATCTAAAATGAATTTTGAGCCGGAACCTTTTCATTTCTTTCTATTGAATTAGGGCCTCTTCACATCAGCGTTCAGTTTCCGTTGATGGTTCCGTCATATCTTTCCGTCGGAGGAACCCATCAACGGAAAGGCAAACTGAAATATTTAGCTTCCGTTTGCATTACAATTGCTTTCAAATGGTAATGCTTCCGTTGCGAATGGTTTCCGTTTGTCTCAGTTCTGTAAAGGTTTCCATTTTTTGGACAGAATCAATAGCGCAGTTGTTGCCTTTTCGTTGATGGGTTCCTCCGACTGAAAAGCCAGGCGGAATCCATTAATAAAAAAACAAACAAACGCTGAGGTGAAAAGACCTTACAGGCTTCCTTAGAAAGACCTTGGAAAGACTCAAGCCTGTGGATGGGATATATTGACTATATAACACGTGTTGAGTAGTTGTTTTTCACTGCACGACTATAATAGGTCAGCATAACCCTAAACCCCCGCCCCCCTCTTGGACAACCTAATGTCCCCACACATGAAGAGCTTCTCTTTTTCTTCCGATCAAACCTAGTGACGCGTTCACTTTTAATTTAGTTAGGAGGCACTAAACCACCAGGGTGTTGTTATGCTGCTGGGGTTTAGTGTTCCAAACCTGCCCAGGTAAAAACAGTCTGTTTTAGGTAAGAGCCTGTTCAGTTTTTTGGTGCCGATTTTGACATGGAAACTGCGTTGGTATCAGCGCCAAAGAACGGCCAAAATAGCCCCCCCCCATTGATTTCAATGTGAGGCAGAGGAGTACTTTTCCACAGGCAGCTTTTAGCCACTCACAGGGAGAGAAAAAACAAAAAAAAAACAAAACAGCATGTCCTGGTCTCTGACCTCCTATTGAAATCAATTGTGAGGCAGAAATACCCACGGGGCTAGTTTGAGCGTTTTTTTTGCCCGCGGTCCTTGCTTTAACTTCAATGGCTGTGGGCGAAAAACGCACCAGAAAAAGCGCAGGAATTCTGAGGCAGATTCCGTAATTGACGCCGCGAAAAACGGGAGTACGAGCAAACAGCTCCGTAATTTCAGCCGTATTGGACGCTGCCGCGTGAATAGACCCTTACTGAGAGGAGTTCGGCGTCTTCAGGCGCACATGCACATAAAGCAAAGGATCGAATACCTTCCTTCACTGCGCAGTGCGTGTACGTGTATGTGTATACACGCACACGTCCCTAAGTGTATGTTCCCACACAAATTAAAAAACTTCTAAAAATACGGAGCGGTTTACAGAGAAAACAGCCTCTGATTTTCAGGCGTTTTTGAAGCTGAAAATGGAGCTGCTTTTAATTTGAGGCATTTTTCATAGTGTTCAATGGAAAATCAGCTCCAAAAAACGCCTCAAGAAGTGACATGCACTTCTTTTTACAGAGCGTCTTTTTACGCTCAGTTTTTTAAAACAGAGGTGTAAAAAGACGCCCCGTATGAACTAAATGATGTATTTCCCATTGATTTCAATGGGCAGATGTTTGTAGGCATTTAGGTTCCATTTTTTCAGCCGTTTTTCAAGGCGTAAATTCCCCCGAAATACACTGCGTGTGAAAATACCTCAACCCTTTCAGGACTAAGCCAGTTTGCTTTTTCACTCCCCGCCTTGCAAGAGCCATAACTTTTTTTTATTTTTTAGTCAATGGAGTAGTGTGAGGGCTTATTTTATTGCGGGAGAAGTTGTAATTTATATTGGCACCATTTAACCCCTTAAGGACGCAGCCACTTTTGGACCATATGACAGCCTCATTTTTTAAATCTGACATGTGTCACTTTATGTGGTAATAACTCCAGAATTATTTTACCTATCCGAGCGATTCCGAGGTTGTTTTCTCATGACATATTGTACTTTATGTTAGTGAAAAAATTTGGTCGATGAATTCAATATTTATTTGTGAAAAACACCAAAATGTAGAGAAAATTTGCAAAAATTAGCATTTTTCTAAATTCAACTGTATCTGATTGTAAGACAGATAGTTATACCTCACAAAATAGTGACTACTTAACATTTCCCATATGTCTACTTTAGATTGGCATCGTTTTGAACATTCTTTTATTTTTTTAGGACGTTACAAGGCTTATAAGTTTAGCAGCAATTTCTCACATTTTCAAGAAAATTTCCAAAGGCTATTTTTACAGGTACCAGTTTAGTTCTGAAGTGGCTTTGAGGGCCTTATATATTAGAAACCCCCACAAATCACCCCAATTTAAAAACTGCACCCCTTAAAGTTTAACCCTTTATGCGTGTCACAGGAATTAAAGCAAAGTGGAAGGGAAATTTGCAAATTTAATACTGAAGGTTTGTACAAGAGAAACACAACTAAATATTTATTGCCCTGATTCTGCAGTTTTTAGAAATATCCCACACGTGGCCCTAGTGTGCTACGGACCTGAAACAAAAGCCCCAGAAGCAAAGGAGCACCTAGTGGATTTTTCGGCCTTCCTTTTCTTAAATTATATTTCAGGCACCATGTCAGGTTAGAAGAGGTCTTGTGGTGCAAAAACAAAAGCAACTTCTCCAAAGTACGGAAATACCCCATATGTGATAATAAACCACTGTATGAATACACATCAGGGCTCAGAAAGGAAGGAGTGCCATTTGGCGAGCAGATTTTGCTGGATTGGTCTTTCTGCACCATGTCGCTTTTGCAAAGCCCCTTAGGTAGCAGTACAGTGGAAACTCCCAAAAAGTGACTACATTTGGCAAACTACAGAACCGATAAAAACAAGGGGACATATACGAAAACACAGAAAAAGGCCATACTTACAAATGGACACATCCAGGTCAGAAACGCTGATGAAGGAATGAGCAGGTGCTTTAAATGATAATAGCCACCCCCACTGGTCTTGAGGGGAGTGGTGTATGGGATGTGTAGTAAGAAATAATAAATGAATAGTGTGTGTGCAAGTGTAATACTATGAGTGAAATATAGGGGGCAGTAATGAGTGAAGTGCCTCAATAGAAATAAATGGATAATGAGGTGCAAGTGTGTGAAACATGGAGGGATAGTGTGTACGTCATGAGGCACAACGTATATAGCCAGGTAGAAGCCTATTTGTGACGCCTTGATAGTTCATAGAGCGGGCTACCCTGCTTGCTATGCCAAACAACAACACACCATGCTCTCCCAGCATCAAAGACCCGGCTGTGTCCAAGAGAAGCAAATATATGTAATAATGAAAAATACCTGGGGTATTAGTAATCATTTTTGGCCAAAAGGACGCAAGCTCGCAATCCACGACAAGGATCCCCAGACTTGCGAGTCCCTAACTCCTTAAATGGAACAGAACGTTCCTGATGTACAAACAGAACCGATAAAAACAAGGGGACATATACGAAAACACAGAAAAAGGCCATACTTACAAATGGCCACGCCCCTCAAAACCAGTGGGAGTGGCTATTATCATTTAAAGCACCTGCTCATTCCTTCATCAGCGTTTCTGACCTGGTTGTGTCCATTTGTAAGTATGGCCTTTTTCTGTGATTTGGCAAACTACACCCATTGAGGCATTAATCTAGGGGGGTAGTGAGCATTTTGACCCCACAGGTGTCTCATAGATTTTATTACAAATGAGCAGTGAAAATGAAAAATTACATTTTCCAATAACACGTAGCATTAGTTCAAAATTTTTCATTTTCTCAACAAATAAAGAGAAAAAGCACCATAACATTTGTAAAGCATTCTCTCCATAGTACAGAAATACCCCACATGTGGTTATAAACTGCTATTTGGACACACAGCAAGGCTCTAAATGGAAGGAGCGCCATTTAGTATTTGGAGTGGAGATTTTGCAAGATTCGTTTTTTGACACCATGTTGCATTGAGCTATAGTACCAGTACAGTGGTACTCCAGAAAAATTACCCCATTTTGGAAACTAGATCCCTCAAAGAATTGATCTAGGGGTGTAGTGAGCATTTTGACCGCACAAGTGTTTTGCAAAAATGAGTAAACAATAGATGTTGCAGATTGAAAATTGCTGTTTTCCACAGATATGCCATTTCAGTGCCCAATGTGTTGTGCCCAGCTTGTACCACCGTAGACACACATCAAATTGTTAAGTGGGTTCTCCAGAATACAGTAATACCCCATATGTGGTCATAAATTGCCGTTTGGGCACACTGTCAGGCTCAGTTGGACCACCATTTGGCTTTTGAAGCGCAGATTTTGCTTGGTGTTTTAGTGGTATTTCAGCTTATAATGTGGGGGCATATGTAAGCTGGGCGGAGTACATCAGGGTATATGTAAGCTGGGCGGAGTACATCAGGGTATATGTAAGCTGGGCGGAGTGCACCAGGTCATAGGATGATGTAATAATGGGGTGAATGAATAATCCATAGATTGGTGTGGTACGCTTTGAACCAATCCTTTATGAATAGGCCGGGTTTATTGGGTATTATACTAAATATCTGCGCTCCAGTATTGCCTTATATTTGACTTCTTCACTAGCCCTATAAGGCGCACAAGGCCCTAAAGTTTCCTCATCTCCGCTGCATCTACAGGGTCCACCAAATGACGATGTGGGGTATTTAGTGAAATTCTACTGGACCTAAAAATGAGCCTGGGCCGTCATTTAGCATCATTGAGCTCAGTCAGAACGTGTTATTTTTCCGTTGACGGAGCTGTGTGAGGGCTTGTTTTTTGTGGAACGAGCTGTAATTTTTATTGGTTCCATTTTGGGGTACATGCGATTTTTTTTCTCACTATTTATTCCATTTTTTGGGAGATGAGGAAACCAAAAAACAGCCATTCTAGCAAGTTTTTGTTTACAGTGTTCACCGTGCAGTATAAACAACATGTTAACTTTATTCTGCGGGGCGATACGATTACAGCGACACCAAATTTATATCATCTTTTTACATTTCACTACGTTCCCACAATAAAAATACTCTTTTCTAAAATAATAAAAAATAAAATCATGTTAGTGTCGCCATTTTCTGACAGCCATAACTTTTTTATTTTTTAGTTGAGATCGCTGCGGGACGGCTTGTTTTATAAAGTCCTGCCTAAATAAATGTTTAAAATATTTTTATTAGCGTAGTACTTAAAATCGGGCACTCATGCCAAAATTTCTGTGAATAGGCGTTGGCAAAACAGACACACAGGTCCCTGATCAAGTGTCAGAAAAAGGTAGTAATTGGTACACCTCTATATCGATACAACACCAGACAGGGGTAGTGAATCACACTACGCGTTTGTTTGCCATAACGACACAAAATAGCCCAGCCTCATATGAATGTTCCATATGCACTGATGCTGTGTGCACCGCTTGGAACATGAACAGAGAACCTAGCAATAATACATGTGGTCTGTTTGCCACAAATAAGCAATTTCCCAGCAATATCCCAACGCGTTTCTGCAACCCTTTGAACACAGGGAAGTGTGCTCAGGGGTTTTGTTAATTGCTTGTACTAGATTAAGCAGCAACCATACAGCACATATTATGCTGCTGAATTTGTGTATTCTCCGGAACGCACGGAGACACTGATACCTGGTCTAGCGCGCGCCGGAGACTCACAAAACGTATACAGCTAGCCCCTCCTACATGAAAGGTGTGTTTGTTCAGACCCAGCCTATCGGTGTATCCCAGCGCGTGAGTCACGCCCACCGATACGACCTGCCTATGGTAACAGCCGCCAATCCGAGAGATGCATAGAGCATCAGCAGTTACTAGGGGAGTTTCAGGCGGTTTACAAATACGTTTGCTACATAAGAACAGGATTATCTGTGTCTATGATGCGGGGATCAGTTAGGATAAATGCCCATGGCAATACCCTGTCTAGCACCTGATTACACATGAATGCAATTTGGTGCGTAAGATGCAAAACCAAATATAGAGCACCAATGACAACAGATCTCAGTAAGCATTAGGAATAGAGAAAACATTGTAAATTGTGACCTCTTGCAAAATCTTGCTATTACAATAGGGTTCATAGAAGGAACCTATATAGAACCACCAGAGCTACATTTTTATAAAAACTTCAGATCGATGTACTAACAATGATGTTCATGGCAAACATACATTTGTGGAAAGCTAAAGAAAGGAAGGATAAATATTCATTAAGCCCCAATGGACTGACTGTTTTCATCCTGAAGATCCATTGGGCTTCCTTCTGTAAGATACTTTTGTCCCAGTCACCCCCTCTAATTGGCTCAATGTGTTCCATCCCCTGGAACTTGAGGACAATGGGATCACCAGAATGATGCTCCCATACATGCCTAGAGACTGAGGTATCTTCCTTCCTATTAATATCACAGATGTGATCTTTAATCCTCCGTCTGAATTCTCGCCTAGTCTTCCCAACATACTGTATACCACAGACACAGGTAATCAGATAAAACTACTCCTTTTGTCAAGCAGTTAATGAAAGATCTTGTATAGAAGGCTTCACCTGTGGTTGTACTGATAAACTTGCGGTATTGAGAATAGAGCAACAGGCTTTGCATCGCCCACATTTGAACGTACCTTTGACATTAGATGACAACCAGGTACTGTTTTTTAACCTCAAGGTGGCTATGCACTAGCCTATCCTTAATATTCCAGCCTCTTTTGAAGGTGATAAGTGGTCTGTCCCCTACCAAGCTGCCTACATCTGGATCTGATTTAAGGATATCCCAATATAAAGGGAGTATCCTCCTAACCTCACGATGGGCAGCATCGTAGGTACCTATCACTCTGATTGTCTCATCCTGTACTGGGTGTACTTTGGGGTTTAACAAGCAATCTCTATTGGCACCCAGAGCGTGTTGATATGCAGTTCTAAGCACATGATTCGGATAACCTCTCCGTACAAATCTGTCTCTCAGACCCTTCGCTGAGGACTCAAAATCAAAAAACCTTTTCCCATTTTTCTTCTAAAGTAATGTAAAAAAATAAACAGAATTGATATCGCTACGTCCGTAAAAGCCCGAACTATTACAATATACCATTATTTAACTCGCACGGTGAGCACCGTAAAAAACTTACATTTAAACCACCAAAATCGCTGTAGATATTATTTTTACCGCACGACGAAAGCTGTAAAAACGAAAACCCAAAAAAATGGATTCAGATTCTTTTTCCTATATTACTATATTTTCCTATTTTTTTTTCCGTTTCCCAGTACTTTTTATGGCACTTTAAATGGTATCAATAGAAACTACAATTCCTCCCGCAAGAAATAAGCCGTCACATCACTCTGACGAAAAAAGAAAAAAGTTATGGCTCTTGGAAGGCGGGTAGTGAAAAACGAATATAAGAAAGCAAAAAATGGATCAGTCCTGAAAGGGTTAATTCATTTCTAATGAAAAAAAAATAATGTATGACCACATGTGGGGTATTTCCGTACCCGGGAGAAATTGCTTTATAAAAATTGGTTGTTTATTTCTCCTTTATCCCTTGTGAAAATGAGAAAATTCAACATTTTAGTGGAATAAAATTGTGATATTAATTTTCTCCGCCTAATTCTAATACATTCTGCAAAAGACCCATGGAGTCTAAATGCTCACTATACCCCTAGAAAAATTCCTTGAGGGGTGTTTCCAAAATGGGGTAACTTGGGGGGCTTCCACTGTTTGTCCCTCCAGGGCGTTGCAAAGGCGGCATGGCACCGAAAAACAATCCATCAAAATCCGTACTCCAAAATTCAAATGGTGCCACTTCCCTTCTGAGCGCTGCCATGGCTCCAATCAGCAATTTATTACCACATATGGGATATTACCGTAATCGGGAGACATTGCTTTACATATGTTGGGGTGCATTTTCTTTATTATTTCTTGTAAATATTAAAAATTTCTATGTTTTTTCAGAAAAAAAAAAGTAGATTTAAATTTTTACAGACTAATTCTAATAAATTTAGCGAAAAACCTGTGTGGTCAAAATGCTAACTATAACCCTAGATAAATTCCTTGAGGGGGTGTAGTTTCCAAAATGGGGTAACTTTTGGGGTGTTTCCACTGTTTTGGCACCACAAGACCTCTTCAAACCGGACAAGGTGCCTAAAATATATTCTAAAAAAAAAAAAAATGAGGCTCAAAATCCACTGGGTGCTCCTTTGCTTCTGAGGCCGGTGCTTCAGTCCATTATCACACTAGGGCCACATGTGGGATATTTCTAAAAACTGCAGAATATTGGCAATAAGTATTGAGTTTTGTTTCTCTGGTAAAACCTTCGGTGTTACAAAAAAAAAAAAAAAAAAAAAAAAATGGATTAGAAATTAATTTCGGCAAAAAAAATAACATTTTTACATTTCACCTACTTTAGGCGTTTCACAGGAATTAAAGCAAAGGGTTAAAACACTTTGTGAATGCTGATTCGAATACCTTGAGGGGTGCAGTTTTCAAAATGGGGTGACTTCTGGGGATTTTTTAATATATAAGGCCCTCAAAGCCACTTCAGAACTGAACTGGTCCCTGAAAAAAATAGCCTTTTGAAAATTTCTTTAAAATATGAGAAATTGCTGCTAAAGCTCTAAGCCTTGTAACGTCCTAGAAAAATAAAAGGATGTTCAAAAAACAATGCAAACACAAAAGTACAAATATGGGATATGTTAACTAGTAACTATTTTGTGTGGTATTACTATCTGTTTTACAAGCAGATACCTATAAATTTAGAAAAATGCATCAGCAAAATTTTTTCACAAACATAAAGTACAACGCGTCATGAGAAAACAATCTCAGAATCGCTTGGATAAGTAAAAGCATTCCAACGTTATTACCACATAAAGTAACACCTCAGATTTAAAAAAAAAAAAAATAAATAAAAATCGGCTGGGTCCTGAAGGCCAAAACAGGCTGGGTCCTGAAGGGGTTAAGGAGTTAAAAGGCCTGGGAGTAAAATAGAATTAAAAACTAGTTTATGTACTGTAAAACCAGTTTGTGCCACAAACATCTGGAAAACTTGGTAAACCATGTAAAAACTCACAAAGTTGAAGCAGTTGCTTGTATTCCGCCATTACTTGACAGTGTCCAGTATTTTCCAGTATGAGTCCGGAAGGCACACTTCTTTGTCTCCTTATTGATTTCCAGTTGAAAGGTCTCTTGATCGCTCTCTTCATCTTGGTTCGCAGACAGATCAATTCCTAAAAAGAAAGGGTTATGGAATTTGTAATTCAAATTTTACAAAATGTTCTTGCCTCCCAAGAACAATTGACACTTATTTTAATGCGCACAGGAAAACTACAAAACATTATCTAGTGGAAGTCTAGTCAGCCATCTTGATCTTAAAAAAACAAAACAAAAAGAACTAAACCTAAATACACTTGACATATGTTTGGGTGTATAAGGTTTCATATTTATGAGTCAAACGGTTAGGCCTTGTTCACATCTGCGTTGGAGGCTCAGTTAGAGGCCTCGGTCGCAGATTTAGCAAAAAATACCAGAAGTAGTGCTATTTTTTCCAGTACAACCTCGGACACAGACAAAACCCATTAAAGTGAAGGAGTTCAGTCACTGCCAGTGGTGTCTGTGGTGCAACGGAACCAGAGTTTTCGGTTATTCCCTTGTTCAGCTTCTCTGACAGAACAATGGAATAACTAATGCAGATGTGAACATAGCCTTTCACACTCCAGTTAAAAAGTTCCTAATTTTCTCAGTTTTGATTGCAATATGAGAAAATAGGATCGAAGCCAAGTAAAATGTTAAAGTAGTAGTCCCATTTTACATATTAATGTACAGGATAGACCTGTCAAAACGCAGGGCGTCAAAGAAGTGCCTGTCACTTCTTCAGACGTATATGGAGCCGTTTTTCATGGACGCCATGGAAAACCAGCTCCATTTAACGTCCGTAATGGACGCCGCAAAAAGCGCCTCAACATGCCATTACGGCTGAAAATTACGGTGCTGTTTTCTCCTGAAAACCGCCTTGTAATTTCAGCCGTTTCGGACGCTGCCGTGTGAACATACCCTAACAGAAACAGCTGTGTAGGAGGCTTAAACTCGGTGAGGAACAGCCAAACTCTGCTACAAAGTGTGGGGTTATGGAAGGCCGTTTCAGGTCACAGGTCAACCATGGCAAGACTGAGCACAGCAACAAGACACAAGGTAGTATTTAGACTGCATCAGCAATGTCTCCCCCAGGCAAAGCTTTCAAAGCAGACTGGTCATTCAAGATTTGCTGTTTGAGCTCTTTTGAAGCAGAAAACGGGCCATGTTAAGGACCATAGACGCAGTAGTCGTTCATGAAAACTTAGTGCAGCAGATCAAAAAATAAAACGCATGCTTACTTCCCTTCAAATTTATTCTGCAACAGGACAACGGCTCCAAGCATACAGTCAATGTCATTAGCAACAGTCTACAGCGTAAATAAGAACAAGGAGCCCTAAAAGTGCGGATATGGCCCCCAGAGCGCCCTGATCTCAGCATAGAGTCGGTCTGGGATTACATGAAGAGACAGGAGGTTTTGAGGAAGACTTCATCCACAGAGGATCTGTGGTTAGTTCTCCAAGGTGTTTGGAACAACCTCCTTGCAGAGTTCCTTCAAAAGCGGTGTGCAAGTGTACCTAGAAGAATTGATGCGGCTTTGAAAGCAAAGGGTGGTCACACCAAATATTTATTTGATTTTGATTTCTCTTCTATTCATTCACTTTGCAGGTTAATATAAAAAAAAAATGGGCTGTGGCTTTGGCATGACAGCGCAAGGCAGCACTTTCTCGGTGCTCAGTACAACTTTAGACGACCGCCCGTAATTACGCTCACTAACCCTGTACTGTCGGACATGCCGAGGGAAGATTAGAACTTCTGGTATATCACGCGATCCAGCTCTTGTATGTTTCCTTTAACCTTCCGTACCATAACAGCGTCTAATAGGCAGCCCGCCATCTGAGTCGGCAATGGCGTCCGCCCCTGGTTCTAGTGCACCCATACCTGTAGATGTACCGCTCTCAAGACACTCCATAGGTTGTATACAGGTATGATTGAGTTACATCATCCCTGTGTATAACCCCCCCATCATCCCTGTGTATTACATCATCATCCCGGTTTATAAACCATCATCCGGGTGTATAACTACAACATTCCTGTATATAACCCCCATCCCACCAGTGTGATTATTACTGGGTGTGTGTGACTGTGCAGGGAGCTGGGTGCCTCTAATAAGAGGAGGGAATGACCCGGTGAACATAGAGGGGTGTGTCAGTATGCAAATAGCTGAGATGCTGTGGAGGGAGGAAGGGGGGGGGGATGTAAGCAGTCTCTTCAGATGCAGCAAGGGATCATGGGTATGGTGTGTTACAAGACAGGAACAGAAGCAAGAAATGTAAACAAACAAAAAGAGTAGCAGGGATGATTCAGATCAAACAGAAACTGCTTAGAAAGTATGTAGGGGGTTTTAGGGAAGGCAAACCATGGGGGGCGGGGGGTCTGGGGAGAAAAAAAAATAATTCCTGGCCAACCTCTTTAAGGGGGTTTTACACTGGCCGATTATCAGGCAGAGAAGAGTTTACAGAATGCTCATTGCCGATAATTGCCCTGTATAAACAGGGCAGCGATCAGCAGATGAACGAGCAAACGCTTGTACATCTGCTGATCGTATAGTTTTAAAAAAGTTAAATATTGTTGTCAGCAGCACATCTTCCTGTGTAAATAGGGAGACGTGCTGCAGATATTATAATAACGTATGGAGACGAGCAATCGGAGTAACGACCGCTCGTCCCCATCCATAGCTCCTTGTGACCGGAGCAAACGAGCGCCGATTGACGATGACTTTAGAGTTTATGAAAAGAAAATATGTTCTTCTACTAGTTTTCTAATACATAAGTCAATCCTTCTTAGCAAACTCTTTAACCCCTTCCCGACATTTGGGCACAGGCTCAAAAGCTGAGTCGGCGCCGGATGTCAGCGGTATCTTACAGCTGACATCCGGCTATAATGGCGGGAACCGAAATTAGCTTCGATCCCCGCCATTAACCCCTTAAATGTATTTAAGCTGTTTGCAGCTCATCGGAACCCCAGCAATGAAATTGCTGGGGTTCCGGGTGGCTGCAATGGCAACCGGAGGCCTAATACTGGCACATACAGACATGGAATACGGCAGCTCCAGTCCCATAGGGGCCCGTTCCATCCACTATGGTGTACGCCGTGTGTGGGAACGGCGCATGCGCCGCTCCCACACAGTCCAAGTTGAACTGTGCGACGTCCGGCGCCATTTTCCTGTGGACCGGAAGTCGCGGCCGGACAGTAAGATTACTACTTCCGGTCGCGGCTTCCGGACTTGTGCACTTGAAGCAGCGGCAGCAGACGGAGCGGACGGACCGGATGGAGCGGCAGGTAAGTTATTTCTGTGTATGTAAGTGTTTTACTGTGTGTTTACTACTGTATGTAAACCTACTACACTGTGTGTTAGCTCAAAAAATGGCGACACACAGTGTAGGAGGTTTGACCGTTCAATCCCCTCGTTTCTCCCGGCACTAGCCAGGATAAAGGAGGGGAGGGGGGATTCTGAGAGCTCACTAGAGCTAGTGAGTTTTCTCAAATTTTGCAGCATAAAGCAATGTGGTTGCTTTACCACATGCAATGCTGCAATTTTGGGAATTGCTCCATCTAGTGACGAGCACTGGGAAATATTATAAATTTGAATCTAATTTCTAATATTTCCCGACTCGTGAAAAAAATAAAAAAATTAGAACAATGTTTAATCACTTACACACTAATTGTTTAACAGAAAAAAAAAATTTCTAGCGTCACATTCCCTTTAACTAACACATGCTAAAAAGGGCTAAACGGTGTCTGGTCCTGAAGGCTAAAAATAGCCTGGTCCTGAACTGGTTAAAGGTCCCCGTTCCAGAGATAGATGCGGGTCCCAGAGGTGGGACCTGCATATGACATTTAGGACATCCTGTTGATGTCCTTAATGTCCAATAGCAAAACCCCTTTAAAATGTTGCATTTAACCTCTTCCCGCTGCAGCCACTTTTGGACCAAATGACAGCCTCATTTTTAAAACCTATTACTATATGTGGTAATACTATCGGAATGCTTTTACCTATCCAAGCGATTCGGAGATTGTTTTCTCGTAACATATTGTACTTTAGGTTAGTGAAAAAAATTTGGTTAATAAAGTCAATATTTTTTTGTGAAAAACCCCAAAATTAAAAAGTAAATGTGCAAAATATTGCATTTTTCCAAATTCAAATGTATCTGCTTGTAAGAGATAGTTATACCACACAAAATAGTTACTAGTTAACATTTCCCATGTGTCTACTTTATGTAGGCATTTTTTGAACATCCTTTTATTTCTCTAGGACGTTACAAGGCTTAGGGTATGTTCACACGAGAACTGTCTTTTACGTCTGAAACGACGCAGCTGTTTTCTCCTGAAAACAGACGTAAATGCTCCTCCTCGCATTTTGCGAGGCGTCTTTGACGCCCATAATCTTGAGCTGCTCTTCATGGACTTCAAGCGGCACAGTACGTCGGCAAACCCATTCCAATGAATGGGCAGATGTTTGCCGACGTATTGGAGCCGTATTTTCAGACGTAAAACGAGGCATAATACGCCTCGTTTACGTCTGAATATAGGTCGTGTGAACGCAGCCTTATAAGTTTAGCAGCAATTTCTCACATTTCCAAGAAAATTTAAAAAGCCTATTTTTTTAGGGAACAGTTCAGATCTAAAGTGACTGAGGGCCTTATATATTAGGAACCCCCACAAATCACCCCATTTTAAAAACGACACCCCTTAAAGTACTCAAAACAGCATTTATAAAGTTTCTTAACCCTTTAGGCGTGTCACAGGAATTAAAGCAAAGTGGAATTTTTCAAAGTATACTAGGGTATACTGGGCAGACGGAGGCCGAAAGGACACTCAAGCTCCATCTGACAATGGAGTCCTACGGACATGTTTTTACTGAACGTAAACAAATAAAACGTGAGGTGAACAGAGCTTTACCAACATATCAAGGAGGTAACTCAGTCAATGATGTGGAAATAGCGTAGTGGAGCTGCTTAATTCAGATACAAAACACAAAAGGTGAAGATCAGATTTCCTATACCTTGCCATCACCTTTAGCTACCTATCAAAAATGTACATGCTTTTGACTTGAAACATCTATACCTGCCCTCTCTTCCATCACCACAGAATTTAACTAACCTGGCTAGAGTACCAGCATATACTTCAATGCATAGCCCACTAACTGTAGGCAGCAAACTTGACACACAGACAGTCTGACAAGCCCCGGTAAAAGATGTAATAAAGTATAACTTATAAGGCCTTATTCACACTACAGGGTCTGAGTGTCGGCCAATAAAATTGGCAGTTTTTTCCCGGCCGGTTTGCATCCGTTCCGGGCATATCTGGACAGTGACATCAGGGGCAACTCCTGAAGTGGAATCCCCATGTAGCCGGTGATTCCACTTCAGGAAAAGCCCCTGTCGTCTGTGTCCATTTATGGACACTGAACGTTACTGGCTTCTCCTGGTGTGGAATCCCCGGTCACAGAGTGTTCGGGTATTCCGCTTCAGGAGTTGCCCCGGATGTCACTGTCCATATATGTACAGAGACATCAAGCGCTCTGTCCAGGAGCGGAATCCCCAAACACACCGGGATTCCGCTACTTCAGGGAGCTAAAGTGGGGCTAGCATATAGCAGAGCAGGGAGATACCTCCCTGCTCTGCTATAGTCGCGTCGCTACAGGAGTAGCTGCGCCATCGGAGGTGTCGCCGGGCCAGGGCGCTTTTAAAACAAGCAGGGGAAGGGAGCCAGCACAGCACCCGCTTCCATCTGCTGTACATCCCGGCCCCGCCACACAGTACCCCTGTATAAGGGCACCCCCACGTTGTAGAAACTTACCTGCAGCATACAGCGCTTCGTCCGAATGGCATAAACTCCTCCTCCTCACATGCACCCTGCGCTGTGAGGAGAGAGCGAGCGACGGTAGACACAGCCGTGACTCGGGACACATTCCAGTGATTGCCATGAATTAGCCGGCCCCATAGACTTCTATGAGAGCCGTGCGACCAGATGAACGCCCCAAAAAAAATTGTGTGAATAAGGGCTAAGAGTATTAACCAATTCTCTGCTGCCACTGCCAGATTAAAAAAATCAGTACTAAATTTGGCAGATGTAAAATAAGAATATCTTATTAACCCCTTAAAGGAACAGTGTCATCACAAATAATTTATTTATATGTTAAAGATGTTAGTGCCTTAATATAAACGTTTATTTACATTTGTGTGTTTGTGTTTTACTGTTTCTTATTTTCACACTTTTTCTTCCCTATGGGGGCTGCCATTTTTTGTTCCATTTCTGTGTGTGTCGATTAACGACACACACAGACATGGAATACGGCAGCCACAGTCCCATAGGGACTGCGAACGGCTCCCGTCCCATTGACTGCCGTGTACGGCGTCTGTGTGGGAACTGCGCATGCGCCGCTCCCACACAGTCCTATTCGAAATTGGCGCCGTCCGGCGCCATTTTCCTGTGGACCGGAAGTCGCGGCTGGACAGTAATATTACTACTTCCGGTCGCGGCTTCCGGACAAGTGCACATGGAACAGCGGCAGCAAAGGGAGCGGACGGGCCGCGGCGGCAGGAGCAGGTAAGCGATTTCAATGTATGTTAGTGTTTGTGTGTGTTTACTACTGCATGTAAACCTACTACACTGTGGGTTACCTCAAAAAATGGCGACACACAGTGTAGGAGGTTAAACCTTTCAAACCCCTCGTTTATCCCGGCACTAGCCAGGATAAAGGAGGGGGGGATGCTGAGAGCTCACTAGAGCGATAGCTTTTAACCCAATGTTGCAATTTTGGGAACTAGCTCCAAACAGCTCCATCTAGTGACCAAAAATGGGTAGTATTATAAATTTGAAAAAATTTATAATATTTCCTGACTCGCGAAAAAAATAAAAAAAATTTGAACAATGTTTAATCACCCACACACTAAATGTTTAAATTTTAAAAAAAAAACATGTTTTTGGGGCGACACCATGCCTTTAAGGACGCAGCCTTGTTTTGGCCTTAAGGGTCAGAGCCCATTTTTGAAATCTGACATATTTCACTTTATGTGGTAATAACTTCGGAATGCTTAAACCAATCCAAGAGATTCAGAGATTGTTTTCTGGTGACATATTGGGCTTTATGTTAGTGAATATATCGAACAAATATTACCACTGTGTATTTGTGAAAAATTGCAAAAATTTAGCGAAAAATGTTGAGAAAAAGAAAAAAAAAAAAAAAAAAAAAAAAAGATAGCATTTTTCTGAATTTAAATGCATCTGCTTGTAAAACAGACGGTTATACCACCCAAAATAGTTACTAGTTCACATTTTCCATGTCTTCTTTAGATTGGCATAGTTTTTTGAACATTTTTTTTTTTCTTGGGCGTTACAAGACTTAGAACATAAACAGCAATTTCTCATATTTTTAAGAAAATGTGAAAAGCTTTTTTTTTTTTTAAGGTAACTGTTCCGTTCTGAAGTGGCTTTGAGGGGTCTATGTATTAGAAACCCCCATAAACACCCCATTTTAAAAACTAGACCCCTCAAAGTATTCAAAACAGCATTTAGAAAGTTTTTTTTAACCCTTTAAACCTTGGAGGTGAAATGTGCAAATTTCATTTTTCTTCAAGAATTTGTTTTACCAGAGAAACACTACTAAATATGTATTGTCCAGATTCTGCAGTTTTTAGAAATGTCCCACATGTGTCTCTAGTGCGCTCATGGACTAAAACAAGCCCCAGAAGCAAAGAAGCACCTAGTGCATTTTGAGGCCTCTTTTTTATTAGAATATATTTTAGGCAGCATGCCTGGTTTGAAGGTGTTGAGGTGCCAATACAGTAGGAATCACCCAAAAGTGACCCCATTTTGGAAACTACACCCCTCAAGGAATTGATTTACGGTTGTTGTTACCATTTTGGCCACACAGTATTTTCACAGCACGTATTTGAATTGGGTTGTGAAATAAAAAAATAAAAGCTAATTTTTTCCAATAAGTTATCATTTTTGATTAAAATTTCTTATTTTTACAGGGAACAAAATACCCCACTTTGTTGCCCAATTTGTCCTGAGTGCAGCAATGCCCCAATTGTGGTGATAAACTGCCGTTTGGGCCCATGGGAGGGCTCAGAAGGAAAGGACCACCATTTGGCCTACTGGAGCTTTTCTGGTGCTAAGTCATGTATGCAGAAGCCCCTGAGGTACCAGTACAGTTGAAACCCCCGAGAAGTGACCCCGTTTTAAAAACGACACCCTTAAGACATTCATCTAGGGGTGTAGTGAGCATTTTGACCCCACAGGTATTGTGTAAAAGGTAATGCTCAGCAGACGGTGCAGTGTGATTTGCAATTATATATATATATATATATATATGCCATTTCAGTGTCCAATATATTGTGCCCAGCATGCACCACCAGAGATATACACCCCATTAACTGTAATGTGGGTTCTCCCGGGTATGGCAATACCCTACATGTGGCTGTTATCAGCTGCCTGGGCACACAGCAGGGCTCAGAAGGGAAAGATGAGGGGGATAAGCTGTGCGTAGTGCGTCAGGGTAGATTCAAAATCTAAGGGATGTAAGATAAATTTTAAAACACTTTCATACAGAGCCCTGTTTTTTCGGGACACGTGTCATATTGATATATTGTGTCCTTCCTTATCCCCCTCTTATAGCAGACTTTGCACCTCTTTTGACTTTTTCCCTTCTTGCCAGTTTGGGGAACTTCTCCTTGAAAGTGTTGCCCTGGTACGATGCGTGTGGCCTCGCTTCCAGAAGTACTGGGTGCCCCCCTTCTTGCTCCCTAAAGATTAGGTTCTTGATGTGCACGGCCAGCTTCTTATACCACACCCTCGTTTTCCGCATGGCGCTGTAGGACTTCAGGACTTGATCCCACATACCTACTGTAGTCCAGGATAGTGCCTGGTTTGGGGGTCTCTGTACTGGTACCTCGTACATGAGTACTGGTGTGACATCTCTCTTGTCTTGTACTTGACACACAATATGTTGCTGCTAGATTGTGCCCTGCTCTCACCCCTTCTGAGTGTTTGCCCAAGCAGAGTCTTAGGGAGGCCTCTCAGATTTCTTTGAGAAGTGCCGCATTACTTCTGGAAGCGAGACACTTGAAGAGTGTGACGCTGGTATAAAAATTATCCAGGTAGAGGTGGTAACCCTGGTCCAGCAGTGGGTGCACCAAATCCCACACAATTTTTGCATTAACTCCCAGTAAGAGGGGGGGGGGGTATATTGTATAGTGGGGGCTGAATACTGCTGTCCTTCCCTTCATATATCCTAAATTTGTAAGTATACCCTGATGTACTCTCGTACAGCTTATACATCTCCACGCCACACCTTGCCCTCTTACTCGGCAGGTACGGGCGGAATTGAACCCTCCCTTTAAAATCTACCAAGGACTCATCAATAGAAATACACTTCTCGGGGGTGTATACTTGGGAAAACCAGGCACTTAAACAGTCTAATAGGGGTCTCCGTTTATATAAACAGTCAAAACTGGGGTCGTCTCTGGGTGGGCACGGCTCATTATCAGTATAATGTAAGAAGCGAAGTATTGCCTCATTTATTTTTTTTAGGTTCCAGCTCAGTTCTGAAGCTGCTTTGAGGGGCCTATATATTAGACACCCCCATCAAACACCCCATTTTAGAAACTAGACCCCTCAAAGTATTCACAACAGCATTTAGAAAGTTTATGAACCCTTTAGGTGTTTCACAGGAATTTAGAGCAAAGTAGAGGTGAAATTTACATATTTCTTTTTTTTGTCAGAAAATCCTTTCTATTCAATTTTTTCCTGTAAAACAGAAGGTTTTACCAGAGAAACGCAACTCAATACTTATTGCCCAGATTCTGCAGTTTTGAGAAATATCCCACATGTGGCCCTAGTGCCGTAATGGACTGAAGCACCGGCCTCCGAAGCAAAGGAGCTCCTAGTGGATTTTGAGGCCTCCTTTTTATTAGGCACCATGTCCGGTTTGAAGAGGTTTTGTGGTGCCACAACATTGGAAACACCCCAAAAGTGACCCTATTTTGGAAACTAGACCCCTTGAGGAATTCATTGCCATTTTCATGGGGTGCATGCGGCTTTTCGATCAGTTTTTATTCTATTTTTAGGTGGCGTGGTGACTAAAAAACAGCAATTCTACTATTGTTTTTTTATTGTATTTATTTATTTATTTTTTACAGTGTTCATCGTGCGCTATAAATGACATTCACTTTATTCTGCGGGGCGATACGATTACGGCGATACCATATGTTTCGTTTTTTTTATGTCTTATGGCGTTTGCACAATAAAATACTTTGTAAAAATCATTTACTTTTGGTGTTACCATATTCTAAGAGCCAGAACTTTTTTATTTTTCCATTAAGAAAGCCGTGCGGGGACTTATTTTTTGCGTAACGAACTGTAGTTTCGATCAGTACAATTTTTAGGTACATGCGACTTCTTAATCTCTTTATTCCATTTTTTGGGAGGTGAAGCGACAAAAATAAAAAAAAATTGTAATTCTGGTACGGTTTATTGTTATTTTCTTTTATGGCGTTCACCGCGCGGGATAAATTACGAAATAATTTTGTAGTCAAGCCGTTACGGACACGGCGATACCAATTATGTATAGTTTATTTCTTTATTTATCTATTTTTATTAATAATAAAATGACTGATAAAGGGAAAAAGGGGGATTTTTTTACTTTTAAAACTTTTTTCTTATTTTTACACAACTTTTTTTTACTCCTTTACTTTGTCCCACTAGGGGACTTGAGGACAGGAGGCTCTGATCGCTATTCTAATACACTGCACTACTTGCATAGTGCAGTGTATTAGAGCTGTCAGCAAGCATAATGGGTCCTGACTGTTAGGACCCACAAGGCTTCCGTCTATGGCATAGCCGGACGCCATTGTAATGCGTCCGGTTGCAGTTATCGTGTAGCGGGCCGTCGATGGTGGTTTAACCCCTAAAAAGCCGCAATCGCTATTGAACGCAGCTTTTAAGGGGTTAATCAGCGGGGACACATCGATCGGTCCCTGCTGTAGGAGCTGCGGCAACTGCTGAACGAGACAGCAGCTGTCACAGCTCCTGCATGTGTCGGGAAAACGGCAGTTACTCCCGTGACGTACTATTAGGTCATGGAGCGTGAACGATACAGCTACCATGACCTAATAGTGCGTCCAGGAGCGGGAAGGGGTTAAAGGGGTTTTCACACAAAGACATTGATGGTATATTTATTGCCTGCTGGAGAAGTTTAGTAGATCATGCTGGCCATTCATTGTAATATATGGATGGGCAAGTAGAACTAAAGCAACAGCCCTCACTCCACGACACCCATATATCCTAATAGGATTGACAACTCCTTTGTTGTTGCGAGGAGGGGGGCAGACTTCTGATTGAGAATTCAAGTTGCGACTTTTCATGCATTTATACCACACATGTGTCACTTTCAGAACAAAAAGTGGGTGGAGCTTACCGCACATATACTATAATTTATGCCAAAAATGATCGGGAAAATCTACGCCAGCTCATAGCTGAAGTAGATCTTCCTTTTCTGCCACTCTGACAGAAAAGGTGACAAATTTATTAACCCTTTCAGGACCAGCCCCATTTTTTTCAAATCTGATATGTGTCACTTTATGTGGTAATAACTCTGGAATGCTTTTGCCTATCCAAGCGATTCTGAGACTGTTTTCTCGTGACATATTGTACTTTATGTTAGTGGAAAAATTTGGTCAGTAAATTCATTGCTTATTTGTGAAAAACACCAAAATTGAGAAAATATGTAAAAATTATGATTTTTCTAATTTTAAACGTATCTGCTTGTAAAACAGATGGGAATACCACACAAAATAGTTACTATTTCACATATCCCATATGTCTACTTTATATTTGCATAGTTTTTTGAACATTTTATTTTTCTAGGATGTTACAAGACTTAAAACTTTAGCAGCAATTTCTTACATTTTCAAGAAAATCCAAAAGGCTATTTTTATAGGGACCAGTTCAGTTCTGAAGCAGCTTTGATGGCCTTATGTACTAGATAAACCCCATATTAAAATCTGCACCCCTTAAAGTATTCAAAACAGCATTCATAAAGTTTCTTAATTCTTTAGGCGTTTCACAGGAATTAAAGCAAAGTAGAGGGGAAATTGACAAATTTTATTTTTTTTGCTCATTTGTAATAAAAAATATTCTGTAACACAGAAGGTTTTACTAGAGAAATGCAACTCAATATTTATTGCCCAGATTCTGCAGTTTAGAAATCTCCTACATGTGGCTCTAGTGTGATAATGGACTGAAGCACAGGCCTCAGAAGCAAAGGAGCACCCAGTGGATTTTGGGGCCTCCTTTTTTTAGAATATATTTTAGGCACTGTGAAGGATGATTTATTTGCTTATATTCTCTGTATGAAATTACATTGTGAATTATCAAGCAGGAGGCCGAATTACTAAGATATGTATTATGTGAAAGTGATGATAATGTTTAAATGATTTAGTTTCGTGCAGCAGCCATCTTGTCTGGAGTTCCCATCTTGGTTTTATTGTAGTGAATAGAAAAGTCATTGTTCCTTTAATACAAGTAATGTTGATTTCGTATGTTTTATCTTTGACCTTGGTTCCCATGCGAAGATGGACAGGAAGTGAGATGGGAGTGAGATGGGAGTGAGATGGGGGGATGGCAAGTATGCGTGAGGGAAGGTCTCCCCCCATCTCCACGAGGACATTCTGTCCAAAAGAGAGATAAGAAACCTGTAAACATAATGTGTGAAGAATTATAATGATGTATTTTATTGTATGCTTTTTACTGAATAACAAATATTGTTACATTGTCTCTGATTGGTTTACCTCAAGCCTACACCCCTTCTGAATTTCAGTTTAACAGTTTGAGTTTGGTAATAAATCCTTCAGATGAGAATTTTGAACATTTCAGCGTGTCTGTGTGTTTTCTTCTCGTCTCTCGATATATATCGGTGAAATATCCTAATTAGGATTCTGACTAATGGAGTCTGGCCTTGAGAGTCTGTTGGGACTCGTATAAATTTCAGTCTAATATATTTTGAGCGATGGATTTCCACGACAGTAATGGTGCCGATAAAACCCAGGAAGATTGCACGTCTGATAAGCTGTCACTGGAGAGGTCTGGCTTTGCATCTGTGAATTACAAAAACCGCGGTAGGTAAGGAGCTTATTCTTACACCATTCACACATGTATTGCGTAAGCCTTGGAATCCAGCTGTCAGAACGTCACTTCTATGGACGAGACTCCTTAGTCAGTGGGTTGCAAGATGGATCCAAAAAGGTATGTTGAAGCTTTTTGTGTGATGAAGGATTGCAGGTGTGTACGTGATCTTAAACTGTTGATATGAAAGACATGAGAGAATTTTTGCCAGCAAATACATAGTTAACCAGGAAAAATTGTGAGAAGCCTTTGGAATGCAGTGACGTAGCGCATGGCAGAGAGAAGTTGTAACTCACATGTGAAGTATTTGAAATGCAAAGAGTTGTTTTGGACTGTGAGGAAAAAACAAAACTTCTGCTTGCTGCTTTGTTGTAGCGTTATTTGTTATTTAGTTGTGTAAAATTGTTGAGGATTAATAGTTGTTCTGTTACCCGTTTGTCTGGGATTATAGTTGGGAGGTATTGACTGTTTGTAGGTGAGATAGTTGTGAGTAATATCATGTAGTACCACAGGGGCTTCAATGGTTAAGTCCTGATAATGTAGAATCCAGTGCAAGGAGAAGCAATTGTGTCTATATTGAATTTGCACTAAATACCATTACCCAGTGCAACAGGGAAAACTTTGAATACTGTATTAGAAAATCATTTATATTTTCCTAACGCATTGCCAGCCAGTGATATTGTGTGTAAGGGTCCATAAACCAGTTGTATGCATTGCCAGACTGGCATAAGGTGGGAATCAGTACAGACTGATTTCTAGCACATGATAATCCGGCATATACACTTTGATGTAAAATAACATCCAAGTAATTAAGTCTGTAGTAGTATAACATCAGACCGCTGGATTGAATACCGTTGTAATATAACATCCTGTATTCATTGAATGACCCTGACACTTATCCCAGGTGCCACCTGTGTCGTAGTAGTAATTACAGTGAAGGACATTGGTATTGGCTCAGACCCATAGCCCGTAAAGAAATTATCACCAACATAGATGACAACCCCCTAAACTACAACCCACAGAGTGAACGGCTGAGCGGGGAGGATAATATATATATGTTACCAAATATAATTTGCATGTGAAACCATTGCAAAGTGCTAGAGGAAAGAGTTTGGGATATATGTTACATCATGGGCTCTATGAACTGAAAGACACACCCCGGCAGCAAGTGTTCTGCATAAGTGAAGTGTTACCAACTCCTGCTTGAATCAATGGAGTTTCATGAATGTCGATTGTGTTGAAGAATTTGCTCTTGTAATTGTTGATTGGCAGCATTTTGTCTGTTCTTGATGTTCAATCCAGTGAGGGATCAGAGGATCCTACTGCTAGAATGTCTGGAGGAACGACTTGTGATATCGTATTGGTAAGACAGTCTAGGAGATAGACTGGTCTGAGATATCTGTCGGCAAACGTGGCCTGTTTGCCTGGAGGTGGGGGATTTACCGGAAATCACCCTACTGCTCTCCGACCATGGGGTCAGGAGGAAGTTGGACAAAGATGCTTTGGGGCACTGGTCCCGGCCAACATTAGAATGAGCAAAAGGAGCTGGGGCTTTAATTATAAAGTATGTGAAGGCAAAATAACACACTGAAAAAAATTGTTGAAAAGGCTGGCAGCCGTAAGAAGGATGTTTGCATGTGAGAAAGGACAATTTAAATACAGGTGTAAATTTTCATTGGAAGAGTGAAGAAAACGGAGCAGCCAGGTACATTGCAGTGACTAACGTGGGTCAGAACGGGGGGAGTGTAATGTGTGCAATGTAACATGTGTGATGTACTGAGACATCTGTGTGATGTGTGCAATGTAACATGTGTGATGTACTGAGACATCTGTGTGATGTGTGCAATGTAACATGTGTGATGTACTGAGACATCTGTGTGATGTGTGCAATGTAACATGTGTGATGTACTGAGACATCTGTGTGATGTGTGCAATGTAACATGTGTGATGTACTGAGACATCTGTGTGATGTGTGCAATGTAACATGTGTGATGTGATGAGACATCTGTGTGATGTGTGTAATGTAACATGTGTGATGTGATGAGACATCTGTGTGATGTGTGCAATGTAACATGTGTGATGTGATGAGACATCTGTGTGATGTGTGTAATGTAACATGTGTGATGTGATGAGACATCTGTGTGATGTGTGTAATGTAACATGTCTGAAGTTTGAAACTAATGGCCACAATAAAAGCAGAACTATATTGTATGTTTCCTATTTTTAACAGCAGTAATGTCTAAAAATGTTAGTGTTTTGTGTATGGGGTTAAAATCAGTTCTACTTTTTTTTTCATTTTTTTATGGAACGTGTTTTATTTTCGCGCAGCGCAGTCGTCTGTAACTACACCAAGCGAGAAAAATATTACAGCCGGCTGGATCTGTTTGTAGAAAGATAAAAGCTACACTGCAGATTAATGTGTTATAATGTGATAAGATTTATTGTTGGAATGTTTTGATGTTGATTCAAATGTATTAAACTACAGATATTGTGAGGCACGGGGTCTTGAACATGTATGTGCCCCCTCTGTTCCCTATTCTTATGTACAGCTTATTGGTTTGCAGTAATTAATATTACCAGATATATTATTTTCTGTGTTATTGAATAACTAATTACAATTGTTTTGTTTTTGTTTTCACACATGAGGCACGTGCTATAGTGCTGCCTAAATGTTATTTTTTTTTTAAAAATGTGAGATGTTTTACAGGTAAATGGTTGCAGGTCATTTTAAAGATAAAATGTATTTTTGTCAGGAGAAAGTCATCTTTTTTTGTTCCAGGCTGTTGTGTATTACAGGGGATTAAACTAGTGCCCCCCCCCCCCCCCCCCCCCGATAGAGTGCCTAATCTCATTATGTTAATATGTAGTTTTGAACCCTGCTACATTACTTTCGCAGAGTCCAAATAGGAGGGAATGTTGAAGGGACTGATCAGGTAGTTTTTGTTTTTTGTTCTCCTTTTTACAGGCAATTTTATGACCCCTTCACAGCCAGAGGGAGCTATGCCAAGCACTGCCCTATCCCAGTGGCTGAGAAAGGGTTGAAGATTTCCCAATGGTGAAGGGACTGATCAGGTAGTTTTGTTTTGTGTTTTATTTTGTTTTGAATTAATGAATTTGGTTCTAGGAGATCTACAAAATGTGTATGAGTTTCAAGGAGTAACCCAGATTAAATGTGTATGACAGTAACTTATATTTTGAGGTTTTTCTGTGTAGATGGTTCCAGATCCCCCTCCAGCCAATTTACACAGGAGGTGAGGTGACGTCACTCACAGATGAGTCTTTACAGATTTAGATGGGGAGAAGGCAAAACAAAAAAAATTGTTTGAATATTGTTTCTTTTATGCCAGATTTCAGTAACATATTTTGTTTGTTTTTGTATTAATCAGGTATTTACAGGACCTGGTGGGTGGGATTTACAAGTGTTCTGGATCATCAGATAAATGTGGAACAATAAAACTCCACCCTTTTGAAATGTTCTATCTATATGTGACATGGGTTTCCAATGTAAATTTGTAATGTAGACATACTTTATCATATACAGCATGTGTAGAACAGGATACGAGGCACAAGGTAAATTACCCAGAAACCACTCTCACCTTCTTGTTCATCTCAAGGAGCGGAGTTGGAGGTGCTCGCTGAGGCTGTAACCTGGCAGAAGGTAAGACGGCCGACATTTACACTGACTCTAGGTACGCTTTTGGCATCGCCCACAATTATGGGCCCATTGGTAGTAGGAACTTTATTGGATCATTGGGTAAGCCAATTGAGAGAGCAAGAGAAAACAGAACTGACAACAAGGGTATATGCAGCCAGGTGTCAGTAAATTGGCTTGTCCCTGGATACAATAATGCAAGCACTAGGTTTGTAGCAGCCTGCATGATGTGCACATGGCATGACATAGGTAAAACAGCAAAGGTACCTGTGAAAAGTGCAGCCCGGCCAGATTACCCGTCCCAGCGACTGCAGAACATACAACTACCCGAGGTAGAAGTGTATGACGCGGTGCTCGTGTGTGTAGACCTGTTCTCAGGGAGGCCTGAAGCCCGGCCTGTATTTTCCACACTGCAGACGTTGTGTGTAAGTGACAGGGGAATAGTGTTATCCCAAGTATTGACCTGATGTTTGTACAATACGATATCAGCAGTTCTCCAGATGTTATTCCAAAGTTAGTTTGTTTAATAATTGTATTTAAGAAGTGTTGTGGGAATATTAAATACTGAAGTTAAGTTTTATGTAAAGTTCTGGATCAGCCTTAGCATTGGACTATTAGAGTCATGCGTCAGATAAAAAGGTACAGAAGTGGAATATTCCCATTTGAAAACATTTTTAGTTATTTGTTTTTTGTCGTTGTTATTGTGAAAGGAAAATTCTGTGCAGTGTTTGTGTGTGTGTGTATATATATATATATATATATATATATAAAGAAGAAAAATGAGTTTGCATGTATCATTTCTAGTTATTGCTCAATGTGAACGTTTGATGTAAAGATGTTATTTGTTAATGTTTTTCTTCAAATTAATTATTTGATTAAGATCAATTAATGTTTATACAATGAAAAAGCTTGTTCTCCATAGGACGAGTCCAACTGGGAGCGGAAGGCGTGAGAACCAGATTCTAACAGAATGTGGACGGATAAGGGAACGTGAACCGGTAAGACCCAAGGCACTCTTGATGGCTTTTGCATTGATGGTGTATGATCTCACATATGCCCCAAGACTGCAAGGATCGATTTGGTGAGATCTAATTGGTATGTCCCAGGCTTTACAGCTGTTGCTGCTAAATTCTGTTAGAGCTGTTTGATTTGCCTACAGAACAGTCCTGGCAGACCGGTGCCAACCTTATCATACCCGCCTCCCACAAAGAGAACAGACCTTGAGAGGCCTCCCCATGCAATACAAATTAGAGTAAGAAAAATTGGTTTGTGACATTTGTCAGATAAACATGTGGAATCTGTGTATATTTTGGTGAGCTGGAAATGTTCCAGGCAATCAGCTCAGATCAACGTACAAATCCTGCTGGAAAGCGTGACACCATATGAAATGTACCCAATAATTACACATCTTCTAGGTGCCCTGTCCATTGGAACAGAGAAGTTTTTCTTATATAAAAGGTGTTTGTTTGTTTGATTTAGTTTAAGGGCCTGACATTGTTATTGTATGTACTTAGAACAACTTTTATAGTACGTAGATGTTATCACCAGATTAGTAACAATTGACAAGGGTTGGGGTTCCCCAGAAAGTGCCAGTAAACATGAACTAAAAGATTTTTAATACGATGAACTCCATTACTGAAGTGCGGCAGGCGCAGCCGGAGCCAGTACAACGCGTTTGTCATGAACTGACGGCAGTGTCACAATTCCAAGCAGCCGCCCAGACAAGTAAGAAGACAGATGAGCGGAGGGTTTGTGGGGTCACAATAACACCCCACTAATCCGCCTACGTGGGATCTCACACCAGGCTCACAGCATGAGGTGTTGTGTATAGCCCGGTGACGTAAACTAAAAGAGACGGTGTCTGACAGATGAAAAGGACCAAATCAAGTCGTGATGACATCAGCAAAATTCCAAGTAAAGACCAAAGACCTGAGTGAATCCGTCAGCAGTATCAAGTGTTCTAATCAGAAGACAGGAGAAGAAGAGGACGATGATGTACATGACTTGTCGATACACTGGTGGGACCCCATACCCTAACCGGACATTGGTGATGGCATCATATTAGTTGTGGCCCTATTGATATATTGTTTGACTTTCATAATCATAATATATAATTTCTGTAATTTAATATGAGAAAAAGGGAGGTTTGTGAAGGATGATTTATTTGCTTATATTCTCTGTATGAAATTACATTGTGAATTATCAAGCAGGAGGCCGAATTACTAAGATATGTATTATGTGAAAGTGATGATAATGTTTAAATGATTTAGTTTCGTGCAGCAGCCATCTTGTCTGGAGTTCCCATCTTGGTTTTATTGTAGTGAATAGAAAAGTCATTGTTCCTTTAATACAAGTAATGTTGATTTCGTATGTTTTATCTTTGACCTTGGTTCCCATGCGAAGATGGACAGGAAGTGAGATGGGAGTGAGATGGGAGTGAGATGGGGGGATGGCAAGTATGCGTGAGGGAAGGTCTCCCCCCATCTCCACGAGGACATTCTGTCCAAAAGAGAGATAAGAAACCTGTAAACATAATGTGTGAAGAATTATAATGATGTATTTTATTGTATGCTTTTTACTGAATAACAAATATTGTTACATTGTCTCTGATTGGTTTACCTCAAGCCTACACCCCTTCTGAATTTCAGTTTAACAGTTTGAGTTTGGTAATAAATCCTTCAGATGAGAATTTTGAACATTTCAGCGTGTCTGTGTGTTTTCTTCTCGTCTCTCGATATATATCGGTGAAATATCCTAATTAGGATTCTGACTAATGGAGTCTGGCCTTGAGAGTCTGTTGGGACTCGTATAAATTTCAGTCTAATATATTTTGAGCGATGGATTTCCACGACAGCACCATGTCGGGTTTGAAGAGGTCTTGGAACAGTGGAAACACCCCAAAAGTTACACGGTTTTTGAAACTACACACCTCAAGGAATTTATCTAGGGGCGCAGTTAGCATCTTGACCCCACAGGTCTTTTGCTATATTTATTGGAGTTTGTCTGTGAAAGTGAAAATCTGCTTTTTTTTCCTGAAAAAAATATATAAAAAAAATATTTGCAAGGAAGAATAAAAAAAGCACCCCAAAACTTGTAAAGCTACTTATCCCGATTACGGCAATACCCCATATGTGGTACTAAACTGCTGTTTGGACCCACGGCAGAGCTCAGAAGGGAAGGAGCGCCATTTGGATTTTGAAGCGCAGAGTTTGCTGGATTGGTTTTCAGTGCCATGTCGCGTTTGCAACGCCCTGGAGGGACCAAAACAGTAGAAACCCCCCGAAAGTGACCCCATTTTGAAGACTACACACCTCTAGGAATTTTTCTAGGGGTATAGTTAGCATTTTGACCCCAAAGTTTTTTTGGGTGAATTTAGTGGAATTAGGCAGTGAAAATGAAAATCTACTTTTTTCTGAAAAAACATAGAAATGTGTAATTTTTACAATGAATAAAGGAGAAAACTCATTCCAAAATTTGTAAAGCAATTTGTCCTGATTACAGCAATACGTGGTAATAAACTGCTGTTTGGACCCATGGCAGGACTCCGAAGGGAAGGAACAATATTTGGCTTTTGGAGATCAAATTTAGCTGGAATGGTTTGAGTGTCATGTCGCATTTGCAAAGCCCCTGAGGTACCAAAACAGTGGAAACCTCCCAAAAGTCCCTTAAAGGGACTGGAATGAGCGATTAGGTCGCTGGTACAATATAATAGAAGTAGAATATAATTTTTACAGGCTCCTGTAACAGCGCGATCGGTATTCCTGTTAGTTAGTCCTAAGTGTCAGCTGTAATACACAGCTGACACCTGCAGAATAGGGAGCGGGCGCAGCGCATGAGCCCGCTCCATATATAACCCCCCTGCACCATGACATGCTATTAAGTCGTGGTGCGCGAAGGCGTTAATGCGCAGCGGATGGTGCAAAGTGAAAATTTTAATTTTCCACTGATATACCATTTTAATGCACAATACGTTGTGCCCAGTTTGTGCCACTGAAGACAAATACCTCATACAATGTTGAGCGGATTCTCCCAGATATAAAACCATATATGTGGACGTAAGCTGGCGTTTTGGCACGCTGTGGGGCTCAGAAGGGAGGGAGCTCTATTTGGCTTTTGGAGCGCAGATTTTGCGTGGTAATAGTTCTGTTTGGGGTTTTGCTGGTATTCCAGTTTGATGTGGGGGTATGTGTAATCTGTGCGGAGAACATCAGGACATAGTAAGAGGGTATAATCATGCGGTAAATAAATAATAATCCGCAGATATGTGGCCGATGTCGCACTGATAAATGGCGCCTGATCTTATCTGCTTTTGGACACTGCACAATTACTGTTGCAATATACTGAGAGCCAGAACTTTCTTTTTTCACCGGAGCCGTGCGAGGACTTATTTGTTGCGGAACCATCTGTAGTTTTCATTGGTACCATTTTAGGGTACATGTGATTTTTTTATCACTTTTTATTTGGTTTTTTTTTGGCAAGCAAAGTCACAAAAAACAGTGTTCACTGTGCACTATAAATGACATTTTACTTTATTCTACGGGTTGATACGATTACGGCGATACCATATATATATGGTATCTTTTTTTTATGTTTTGTGGCATTTGCGCAATAAAATCACTTTGATAAAATAATTAATTTTCTGCGTCACCATATTCTGAGAGCCATAAGTTTTTATTTTTCAGCCAAAAAAGCGGTGTAACTACTTGTTTTTTGCGGGACGGGTTGTAGTTTTTATTGGTACTATTTTGACATGCGACTTTTTGATCACTTTTTATTCAATATTTTGAGAGGGTTGATGACCCAAAAAAAAAAATTGTGATTGACAGTTTTTTTAAATTATTTTATTTGCGGTGTTCACTGTGCGGGAAAAATAATATTATAGTTTGGGTCGTTGTGAACGCGGTCATACCAAATATGTGTACTTTTTTTTAAATGTTTAAAATGACTTATTATAGGAAAAAAAACATTTTTTGTTTTTGTAACTTACTTATTTTTACACTTTTATTAAACATTTTTATTACTTTTTACTTGAAGACCTGCAGCACTGATCGCTGCTATAATACATTACACTACATAGGTAGTGTAACGTGTTATAAACTGTCACACTGACAGAAAGCTTAAGAGGACCGGCCTCCGACTGGTTCTCATAGGCTGCCGTGCTTGGCAGACCCGTGTGCTGTTGTATGGCCTCCGGGGTTCTGCCTTATAACCGATTGCAGCACCCACAATCGGTCCCCGGGAAAGATTGTTGTAGTAACAAACTTTCCAGTTCGTTGCTACCACAAACTTTCCCTGCGATCACATGACTGGGACCTGAACCAATTAGGTCCCGATCATGTCTCCGGGACCAGAGGTAGGGGATAACAGCGCGATCCGGGTGTAAGTCCTACTCTGAGAC
The DNA here is from genome assembly GCF_050947455.1 of Rhinoderma darwinii. Lineage (NCBI taxonomy): Eukaryota > Metazoa > Chordata > Amphibia > Anura > Rhinodermatidae > Rhinoderma > Rhinoderma darwinii. The sequence goes on along the minus strand of NC_134692.1, from coordinate 88,837,873 downwards.
ACACGGATCTTGCTTTTAACACCCACCATGAATTCACGTTGGCGCTGCACAGAGCCCAGCAAGTGCAGACGTGAATTTACTGTGGGCGGTCGGGAAGCGGTTAAGATTTGTGCACCTTTTAATACATTTACCCACATTGTACTCCTGCGGCCTTCAAACTAAGACCAGTGTATAAAACATCAGTTTTAATAACTCGACCCTGCAGTGTACAAAATCCATAACGGATTCCAGCGTTACTGTGAATTTTTCAAATCTGCTGCATTTCCTGTTTTGCAGAAATTACACAGGTTTTTCAACGCAGAATGGATAGGTAGTACATGGTAGAAGTAAATGGGGGAGGAATCCTCCAGCTCACCGATCCTATGTCCGAGCCCAGACAGCGCATGGATCCTCGTGGCGGCACACGATTTAGATCAAAGCAGAAAAATTGAAACTTGATTCAGCGCTGGGTTTAAAAAAGTAAGTAACATTCCAACTTTACTCCAAAAAAAATATTAAAACGTCCATATACAAAAGGGTTGGACGCATCAGATAGCAGGCCTATTAATATATTTGGAATAAAGTTGAAATATTCCTCCCTAGTACATGGTAGCTAAGTGGGATTCCATGTGCTGGTACGGTCAAAGACTTTCCTCACCAGCACATTTGGAGTTGCGTGGTGCAGCAGTCCATAATGACCGCTGCTGCTACATACAACTCAGATGGAAGGCTGGCACATTCTGAAGAAATACAATAAATTTATTAATACAAAATTGATGGATCAGATAAAAAAAAACAAAAAACATAAGGGACATTTCGGAAGCAACGGGATGGTCTTTATAAAAACAGAAGAAATCTCACTACCATTCTGTGCTGTGACTTGTGATGAGAACTACTGGTTATACACACACACCAAACATTCTGTGAACCAAAAAATAAATAAAAAAAAAATTAAAAAAAAAAGGAGTCTACCAGTTCACACATTTTCTTGACGCAGAGTTTAACGCGGAAACCACTTTGGAATCCGCACCAAAAAACGTGCGAGTACCCGCCTCCCACTGACTTCAATGGTTGGTGGAGGCGGCGGTGGCGCCGCCCCCCCCCCCCCCGGCTTTTAGCTGATCGCAGGGGGGAGCGGCACATCTTTTCTTGCTGCGGCTCCACCTCTGACCACTCATTGAAATCAATGGGAGGCAGAACATTTTTTTTTTGCGGTGCTGCAGGAAAGTGCAGGAAAGTGCAGGCAGGTCAAAATCCATGAAGGAATTTTGAGGCAGATTATTTCTGCCTGCAAAACACTCCTTGAGAATTAGGCCCTGTTCACACGGTGTACAGTAGTTCATGGTTTACAAACACTGGACCTCATGGAACCTGGTTGGGAATTCCCTGAAAGACAGCAGTAGAGCAGACATTTTTACAGGAGGGATGGGGTAGTTGAAGGGAACATTTTTCACGGGCTACTAGTTATAAAAATGTTGGGAGTCACTGGCCTAGTTTACCCAAACACCTGTAACCCATCAATATTTAACCAGTTAGTGACCACCAATATGCCTTTTTATGGCGGTCACTATCTGGCCTTAGGCTAGGCTGCTGCCTTCTCATGGCGGTCTAGTCTAAGTCCTGCCCAGGTGTCCCATCCAAACTGAAGTGGGTGCTTGGCCGTTTGACGACAGTCTGGCTCCTGCACTAATGGTAGCAATCAAAATTCCTTTGATCGCGACTGTTTAACCCCTTAGATGTGGCGGTCAATAGCGACCGTGGAATCTAAGTGTTTTACAGAGCGGTAGTGGGCTCCCTCTGTCACCCATCGGTGGCCCGCAATGGGATCCCGGGCCTCTGATGGGTTGCCATGGCAGCCGGGAGCTTAACAAAAGGACCCTCAGGCTATATGCCTATTAGGGCAGAGGAATGGCCTAATAGATGCCTGTCAGTTTTACACTGACACGCAGTAATGCTTTGGTATACTAAGGCCTCGTGCACCGTAGCTGTCTGACATCATGGACCATGCACACACACACGATGTGCATTGACTTTAAAGAGGCTCTGTCACCAGATGATCAAATCCCTATCTCCTATTGCATGTGATCGGCGCTGCAATGTAGATAACAGTAAAGTTTTTTGTTTTTTTTAAAATGATCATTTTTGGGCAAGTTATGAGCAATTTTATATTTATGCAAATGAGCCTTTCTAATGGACAACTGGGCGTATTTTCTCTTATTTCCAACTGGGCGTGTATTGTGTTTGTAACATCTGGGCGTGTTTACTTGTTTTACTAGCTGGGTGTTGTGAATAGAAGTGTATGATGCTTACGAATCAGCATCATTCACTTCTCATCGTTACCACCCAGCTTCTGGCAGTGCACAGACACACAGCTTGTCCTTGCGAGATCGCGCTGTGACGTCACTTCCTCATACAGGAACTTCATCGCGTCGGACGAGCGAGGACACGCTGTGTGTCTGTGCACTGCCAGAAGCTGGGTGGTAACGATGAGAAGTGAATTATGCTGATTCGTCAGCATCATACACTTCTATTCACAACGCCCAGCCAGTAAAACAAATAAACACGCCCAGTTGTTCATTAGAAAGGCTCATTCTTAATATAAAATTGCTCATAACTTGGCCAAAAATTATCGTTTTTCAAAAAAACTAAAACACGTTACTGTTATCTACATTGCAGCGCCAATCACATGCAATAGGAGATAGGGATTTGATCATCTGGTGACAGAGCCTCTTTAACCCCTTCCCTCTTTAGCCACTTTTGACCTTCCTGACAGCCTCATTTTTCAAATCTGACATGTGTCACTTTATGTGGTAATAACTCCGGAATGCTTTCACCTATCCAAGCGATTCTGAGATTGTTTTCTCGTGACACATTGGACTTTATGTTACTGGCAACATTTGCTCTATATGTTCAGTATTTAATTGTGAAAAAGACCAAAATTTTGTGAAAAATTGCAAAAATTAGCATTTTTCTCAATTTAAATGTATCTGCTTGTAAGACAGGCAGTTATACCACACAAAATTGTTGCTAATTAACATTTTCCATATATCTACTTTATATTTGCATAATTTTTTGAACATCCTTTTATTTTTCTATGACATCACAAGGCTTAGAACTTTAGCAGCAATTTCTCACATTTTCAAGAAAATTTCAAAAGGCTATTTTTACAGGGGCCAGTTCAGTTGTGAAGTGGCTTTGAGGGCTTTATATATTAGAAACCCACAAAAAGTCACCCCATTTTAAAAACTTCACCCCACAAAGTATTCAAAACAGCATTTAGAAAAGGTCTTAACCCTTTTCACATTTCACAGGAATTAAAGCAAAGTAGAGGTGAAATTTACAGAAATTTTTTGCAGAAATAAATTTGTAATACAATTTTTTTTATAACACAGAAGGTTTTACCAGAGAAATGCAACCCAATATTTGTTGCCCAGTTTCTGCAGTTTTAGGAAATATCCCACATGTTGCCCAAGCGTGCTACTGGACTGAAACACAGGCTACAGAAGCAAAGGAGCACCTAGTGGATTTTGGAGCCTTATTTTTGTTAGAATATATTTTAGGCACCATGTCAGGTTTGAAGGGCTCTTGTGGTGCCAAAACAGTGAAAATCCCCCAAAAGTGACCCCATCTGGGAAACTACACACCTCAAGGAAATTATCTAGGGGTATAGTGCGCATTTTGACCTCACAGGTTTTTTACAGAAATTATTGGAAGTAGGCCGTGAAAAATTAATATCTAAATTTTTTCAAAGAAAATGTAGGTTTAGCGATTTTTTTCTCATTTCCACAAGGACTTAAAGAGAAAAAGCACCGCAAAATTTGTAAAGCAATTTCTCCCGAGTAAAACAATACCCCACATGTGGTAATAAACGGCTGTTTGGACACACGGCGGGGTTTAGAAAGGAAAGAGCGCTATTTGGCTTTTGGAGCTCAAATCTAGCAGGAATGGTTTTCGGAGGCCATGTCACATTTACAAAGCCCCTGACGGAACAAAACAGTGGAAACCCCCAAGTGACCCCATTTTGGAAACTACACCCATTGAGGAAATTATCTAGGGGTATAGTGAGTGTTTTGACCCCACAGGTTTTTTGCATAAATGGTTGTAAGTAGGCCGTGAAAATGACAATCTAAATATTTTCAAAGAAAATGTAGGTTTAGCTAATTTGTTCTCATTTCCACAAGGACTGAAGGAGAAAAAGCACCATAAAATTTGCAAAGCTATTTTTCCCGAGTAAAACAATACCCCGCATGTGGTAATAACCGGCTGTTTGAACACACAGCGGGGCTTAGAAGGGAAAGAGCGCTATTTGGCTTTTGGAGATCACATTTAGCAGGAATGATTTGCGGAGGCCAGGTCACATTTGCAAAGCCCCTGAGGGGACAAAACAATGAAAACGCCCAAAAAGTGACTCCATTTAGGAAACTACACCTCTTGAGGAATTCATCTAGGGGTGTAGTGAGCGTTTTGACCCCACAGATGTTTCATAGAATTGGGCAGTGAAAATAAAAATAATCCTTTTTCTTCAATAAGACGTAGCTTTAGCGCAAATTTTTTTATTTTCTCAAATAAAGGAAAAAAAGAACCCAACATTTGTAAAGCAATTTTTCCCCGAGTACGGCAATACCACATATGTGGTCATAAGCTGCTGTTTGGGCAAACAGCAGGGCTCAGAAGGAAAGGGCCGCCATTTGGAGTGCAGATGTTGCTGGATTGGTTTCTGGGCGCCTCTGGGCCCAAAACAGTGGAAACCCCCCAGAAGTGACCCAATTTTGGAGACTACACCCCTCAATGCATTTACCTAGGGGTGTAGTAAGCATTTTAACCCTGCAGGTGATTGGCAGAAATTGGTGTGCACTCGATGTTGCAGAGTGAAAATGGTTTTTTTTTCCGTATATATGCCAATATGTGGTGCCCAGCTTGTGCCACCATAACAAGACAGCTCTCTATATATTATGCTGGGTTTCCCGGTTTTAGAAACACCCTACATGGGGCACTAATCCTTTGCCTGGACATTCGACCAGACTCAGGAGTGAAAGCATACCATGTCAAATTGAGGCCTAATTTGGCAATTTACAAAGTATTGGTTCACAACTGCAGAGGCTCAGATGTGAAATAATAAAAAGAAACCCCTAAGAAGTGACACCATTATGGAAACTGCACCCCTCAAGGCATTTATTAAGGGGTGTAGTGAGCATTTTCACCCCACAGGTCTTTTCCATAAATGATTGCACTGCGGATAAATCAATTTTTAATTTCCAATTTTTCCCTAGATATGACATTCAGTGGCAAATATGTCATGCCCACCCAGCTTATGACGCTGGAGACACACACCCCAAAAATTTTTAAAAGGGTTCTCCCGGGTATGACGATGCCATATATGTGGAAGGAAATTGCGCTTTGGGCACGCTGTAGGGTTCAGATGGGAGGGAACACCATTTGGCTTTTGGAGAATGGATTTTGCTTGGTAGTAGATTTGTTTGAGTATTGCTGAAGTTTCCATTTATAATGTGGGGGTACATGTAAGCCGGGCAGAGTATATAAGGGGCATAGTCAGGTGGTATAATAATGGGGTAAAAAAAAAAAAAAATGATCCATAGATGTGTGTTACGCTGTGAAGCAATCCTTTCTGCACAGGCCGGAGTTGCACTGATAAATGATGTCCTTTCTTATCCCCTGTTTGGTCCACACTCCGCACCTTTCCAGTTTGGGGAATTTTGCTAGGAAGTGTTGTCCTGGTAGAATACGGGCACCGTCGCTTCCAGCGGATATCTTTAGGCGCTCCCCTTCCTGGTTCCCTAATTTTAGGTCCTTGATAAATCGCCTCTTGAAAACAGAAGAAATGTTCCCCTCGGGCACAACTGCATATTTTTTTATTTCCTGACTTATTGGAGTCATAACTAATTTTATTTTTCATAGACGTAGCGGTATGAGGGCTGGTTTGTTGCGGGACGAGCTGTAGTTATTATTGGTACCATTTTGGGGTACATGCAACTTTATGATCACCTTTTATCCTATTTTTTGGGATGCCAGGTAAACAAAAAAAAACGCAATTCTGGCACAGCTTTTGTAGTTTTTTTTTATACAGCGTTCACCAAGCGTTATAAATTACGTTAACTTTATTCTACGGGTCAGTACGATTCCGGCGATACCTAATTTATAGCACTTTTTTAGGTTTTACAACTTTTTGCACAATAAAATTACTTTTGTAAAAAGAATGTCTTTTCTGTCGCCAAGTTGTGAGAACCATAACTTTTTAATTTTTTTGTCGACGGAGCTATATGAGGGCTTGTTTTTTGCGGGACGAGCTATAGTTTTTATAGGTACCATTTTTGGATACGTGCGACTTTTTGATCACTTTTTATTCTAATATTTGTAGGGCAAAGTGACCAAAAAACAGAAACTCTGGTAAGGTTTTTTACGGTTTTTTTTTACGCTGTTCACCCCGTGCAATAAACAATATAATATTTTGATCCCTCAGGTCGTTACGGTCGCGGCGATACCAAATACGTATGGTTTATTATTTTTCAATAATAAAAAGGACTTGATAAGAGTAAAAGGGGGATTGTGTTTTGTTTTATTTTATTACTTGAAACTTTTATTGTTTTCAAACTTTTATTTTTTGCACTTCTTTTACACTTTACTTTAGTCCCACTAGGGGACTTGAAGGTCCAACGGTCAGATTTTTTTTTCTAATACATTGCACTACCTACGTAGTGCAATGTATTAGATCTGTCAGTTATTCACTGACAGCAAGCCGAGTAGGCTTCGCCTCCTGGCAGGGCCTAAAATCGGCTTCCGTAGTGGGAGAGCAGGAGACCATGGTGTCTCCTGTTGCCATAACAGCAGTCGCCAGTCCTGATTGCCTGTCAGGGCTGGTGATCTGCTAGTAACCGCTAAGATGCAGCAATCACTGTCGATTGCTGCATCGAAGAGGTTAAAGGACCAGTGGCACAGGAAAAAAATTTTTTAGATCAATTTGATTTTAGTGTTTTATTAAAAAAAAAAAATAATTATTTGTGTGTTTGTGTTTAACTTTTTCTTCCCTATGTGGGCTGCCATTTTTTTTTTCCATTTCTGTATGTGTCGATTAACGACACATACAGACATGGAATACGGCACATACAGTCCCATAGTGAATGCGAACGGGGCCAGTTCCATCCACTATGCTGTACGCCGTCTGTGTGGGAACGGCGCATGCGCCGCTCCCACACAGTCCAAGTTGAACTGTGCGACGTCCGGCGCCATTTTCTTGTGGACCGGAAGTCGCGGCCGGACAGTAAGATTACTACTTCCGGTCGCGGCTTCCGGACTTGTGCACTTGGAGCGGAGGTAGCAGACGGAGCGGACGGACCGGAGGAAGCGGCCGCGACAGGAGCAGGTAAGTTAGGTCTGTGTATTTACTACTGTATGTTAACCTACTACACTGTGTGTTCGCTCAAAAAATGGCGACACACATTGTAGGAGGTTTGACCGTTCAATCCCCTCGTTTCTCCCGGCACTAGCCAGGATAAAGGAGGGGGGGATTCTGAGAGCTCACTAGAGCGAGTGAGTTTTCTCAAATTTTGCAGCATAAAGCAATGTGGTTGCTTTACCACATGCAATGCTGCAATTTTGGGAATTGCTCCATCTAGTGACCAGCGCTGGGAAATATTATAAATTAGAATCTAATTTATAATATTTCCTGACTCGTGAAAAAAATTAGAACAATGTTTAATCACCTATACACTAATTGTTTAACTAAAAAAAAAAATTTTTTTCTAGCGACACATTACCTTTAATGGCAGGGATTGGAGCTAGCTCCGTTTCCTGCCGTTACAGGTGGATGTCAGCTGTAACATACAGCTGACTTGCACCGCTGATGACGCCGGATCAGCTCCTTAGCCGGCGCCATCTTTCCGGCGGCTACGGAAGCCGATCAGGCTCCGCCGCCGGGCGGATCTTGACTGGCTTTGGTGCTAGGCAGACCGGGAGGCCAGTATTAGGCAGCCACCGGAACCCCAGCAATTTCATTGCTGGGGTGCCGATGATCTGCAAACACCTTAAGTGCAGCGATCACGTTTGAGCGCTGCACTTAAGGTGTTAATGGCGGGGATCTAAGCGAATTTCGGTCCCCGCCATTACAGCCGGATGTCAGCTGGCAAATACAGCTGAGATCCGGCGATTATGGCACTGACTCAGCTTCTGAGCCGGTGCCAAACATTTGTCGTAAGTATACGACATTTTGCGGGAAGCATTGGCTTTCCATGATGTATACTTACGACAAATGTCGGGAAGGGGGTTAAGAAGCCTGGACCGTGGAAGCCACGTTGTGTGCATTTGCCCATAGGATCGAATGTGTCAAATACTTTTTTTTAATAACCAAATATGTAACTCTGCTCTCTACTCACTGAAATATCTCAACAAGGAGATGAACAACCGGAGCAGGTAAAAAAAAGAAGAGGTGACATTTTCAACACCACAAAAAACAGCGGTAAAAAAACGATCATTTTGTCACTTTTTTTTTTAAAATAAAGATGAACAGTAGAAAGTGGTATTATTTAGCAAAAGTGTTAAAAAGTTATTATATAGTGGTATTGCCGCAATCATAATGACTTGGGGGGGGGGGGGGGGTTCACCCTCCCAAAAAGTCAATAAGTCCCAAAACGTCAATGTATCCCAAAACGGTACCAATGAAAACTACGTCTCGTACCGCAAAAAACAATCCTTCAAACGGCTATATCACAGAAAAATACAAATGTTGTAGCTCTTGGAAAGAGGAGATACAAAAACAAATAATTTTAGTTCGAGTTTTTTTTATTGTGCCAAACAAAAAAAACGTATACATATTTGGTATTGCCGTAGTCATACAAACCGACAGGAAAAAAAAAAAAGGTAACTAGTTATTTACAGTGAGTAGTTTAACCCCTTAGTGACCAACAATACGCCTTTTCACATTGGTCACTAAGGGGCCTTAGGCTAGGCTGACGCCTTTTCACGTTCGCCTAGTCTAAGTCCTGCACGGATCCCCCGTGCAGGCTGGAGCCGGGGCTCTGCTGTCTGATGACAGCTGAGCTCCTGCTCCAACGCCCGCGATCGAAGTTTACTTCGATCGCGGCCGTTTAACCTGTTAAATGGCGCCAACAGCGACCGCGGAATTTAAACTTGTTTACAGAGGGAGTGAGCTCTCTCTGTCACCCATCGGCGGCCCGCAAATGCAATCGCGGGACTCCAATGGGTTGTCATGGCAGCCGGGGGCTTGATAAAAGCCCCCAGTTCTGCCCTGGACATATGCCTATTAGGACGCGCCGGAGGCACGTCCTAACAGATTGCCTGTCAGATTTACACTGACAGGCAATAATGCTCTGGTATACCAGAGCAGTATAGCAGTGATCTGAAGATCGCACAGTAAAGTCCCCTAGTGGGACTAATGAAAAACGCGAAATAAAGATTAATAAAAATTACAGTAAAAAAATAAAACCATTTTTTTCCCCATAAAAAGTGGATTTAGTAAAAGTGTAAAAAATAAATAAAAGTACACATATATGGTATCGCCGCGACCGTAATGACTCCATTAATAAAGTTAATATGCAATTTAAACCGCAAGGTGAACACCGTAAAAAAAAAAAAAAAAAAAAACGAAAAAAACAATGGCGAAATTGTCATTTTTTTCCATCGCCCCCCAAAAAAGTCATAAAAATGAATCAATAAATCCCATGCACCCCAAAACAGTACCAATAAAAACTATGTCTCGTCCCGCAGAAAACAAGCCCAAAAAAAAATCACTACATTGATGGAAAAATATAAAAAAGTTACGGCTCTTGGAAAGAGACGATGCAAAAACAAGTAATTTTAGTTCAAAAGTGTTTTTATTGTGCAAAAGTCGTAAAACATAAAAAACCTCTGCATATGGGGTATCGCCGTAATCGTACCAACCCATAGAATAAAGGTAACATGTTATTTACTCAGCACAGTGAACGGCGTCAATTTAAAAACGCATAGAACAATGGTGGAATTTGAGATTTTTTTTTATAATCCCCCCCCCAAAAAAAAGTTAATAAAAAAATTAGATGTACCCAAAAATGGTGCTATTAAAAAGTACAAATCCCGCAAAAAACAAGTCCTCATACAGCTATGTAGACGAAAAAATAAAAAAAAGTTATAGCTCTTTGAATGAGACTAGAAAAACGAATAAAATCGCTTGGTCATTAGGGCCTAAAATGGGCTGGTCACTAAAGGGTTAAATGTAAAATGCATAGAATAATGGCAGAACTGCTGTTTTTTTTATATCCCCTCCCAAAGAGAAAAAAAAAAACAAAAACATGTACCCCAGAATGGCGCCACTGAAAAAAAAAAACAAAAATAAAAACTCATCTCACAAAACACAAGTCCCCATACAGCTAATGACCACGAGCAGATGGTGGTGACTCAGCAGGATGTGGGGGATCAATGTCTTCCACAGGAAAAGGTCTGATCACAGGGGTGTGTAAAGACTACAACAAACCAAATTATATCACGCGCATCCGCATCCCCCCGGGGCTGTGATCAAACGTTGCTGCACCTACTATATGCACAGAATGAGGACAGTGCAGGTACCCCCTAGGTTTTTGGCATGTTCCCCCTGGTATACACAGGTGGACAGTTCAGGGTATCATTACACAGTGTATATTCTACGCTACTTAGTTATCAAAGAAGGAGTGTCTTCTATTGTCGAATAATAAAGCCATGTCGGCTATAGGGGGCAGAGCATTAGAAGAATCACACACTTCAGACACCACAGCTGCAGGAAGGAGACAGCGCCCTCTTCATGTGTGACCGGATCAGTAGCTGGGAAGGAAGCAGGGGACCTCTGGATTTGGTTAACCCTTTTATGTGCTTAGTATGGGTGGGGAGCAACCTTATGCAACGGCAGACAAAGACTCCATTCTCCACAAAGGAGACCACTGATGTAGGAAACCGTCTGAGCACACGGCCTATTTTCAGCCGTTTCTCTTGAAAACAGCTCTGTATTTTACAGCCGTTTTTTGTTAAGCGTGTGAACATAGCCTTATTATACAGAGCAGATGATCAGTCCCTTACACTAGATTACTACAAATTATCAGTTTAAGAAATACACCCTATGCCCATATACAGATGGCGGAGCAGGCGTACAAATCAGGCTGGTACCCAGCAAGCATCCAGCACTGTAGTTGGGGTTTTCTCACTCACCTTGCCGGGTGGAGACGTTACGCCCATTGCCAGCTGTGAGCACCACTTGCGGGCAGCTCCTCTCCAGCACAAACAGCTCGTCTCTGCCAACCTTACTGTTCTTACCGGCTTTCAACATGCCGCTCGGTCCGGAGGGGGTTAAGTAGCGCCCATCACTCGCCCTAAAGGCAACTTTCCCCGCCGAAATGTCCAGAGTGAATTTTGTGGCTGGCCCCGGCTCACTGCTCAGACTTCCGTCCATGGCTAATAGGCGGTGGTCAGGAGTCTGGATGCTGTAGCGGTTTTCCTGGAAAAGGAGAGTTATGAGGGAGTCCAGACCCCATGGTACATCGCGCTCCACCGATAGTTCTTCCCCACTGGCCCCCAAGCGAGCGTATCTTTTGCGGGTAGCACTGTATATGGTAACCTGGGGGTGCATGGCCAGGTGAACAGCCCACTTCTCCGCGGGGGATACGGAGGGAGAGAAGCAGCTGATTCTATCTTCCGAGCCGCCTAGGTAACGGCCGTACGCCTCAGACTGCAGCACCCAGCGGCCATCCCCTTGGGCGCTTACTAGAAAACGGCATTCGGAGTCCGGTACCTCGGTCTCGCCGGATACACGTCCGTCCTTGTCCGCAGAGAGGTATCGGCCTAAGTGGCTCCGCAGCAGCACGGCCTCCTCACCCACGGGCTCCAGCAGCCACACTTGTTTCTTCTTCAGGCTGGACGCTGAAGCGTTGATCTTGAAGCCGAACATCTCGGCAGTGAGATATTTACTGTTGCAGTTGATGAGCCCGAGCTGCAGGGTTCCGGAGCTGCTCATGATGGACGTGAGATGAACCGTTATTCAATGGGGAGAAGAATGTCTGCTGATGTACACTTGGCGTCTGCAGCATTTAAACACACGATTACCTCACAACCAGAGGCGGAAACCTCAAATCTTAGGGGGGAAACCAAGGGATGGGGTTGGATGGAGAACTCGGGATAGTCCGGGGGGAGGAGACTGCAGCACAATGGAAATCGGGTGGCTTCGTGCACTGCGGCTGTATCCTGTCAGAGTGAAAGCTTCATACAACTAAAGACTCAGCGGCCGCGGCCCACTAGAGCCTTTACCGCCATGCTGTACTGGTATTATATATGTGACTAACATATATGTAATATACAGTCCCATGTTTCACCGCTATTATTGTAAATCTCTCTCTCTTTTCCTGAGATGATGTACTAGTCCTTCTCAATGAATTAGAATATGATCAAAAAGTTCATTTATTTCAGTAATTCAATTCAATAAGTGAAACTCGTATATTATATAGATTCATTATACACAGAGTGATCTATTTCCAGCATTATTTCTTTTAATGTTGATGATTATGGCTAACACTTAACCCCTTCCCGCCGCAGCCCTTTTTCAGATTTTCATTTTCGTTTTTTCCTCCCCACCTTCCAAAAGCCATAACGTCTTTATTTTTCCGTCTATATAGTCCTATGAGGGCTTGATTTTTGCAGGACGAGTTGTACTAGGAAACAGGAAAAAATTATTTCTGGGGTAGAAAATGGAAAAAACAGCGATTCCTCCATGGTTTTTTGCACGCTATTTTTACAGAATTCACTGTGCAATTAAAACATGTTAAAGAGGCTCTGTCACCAGATTTTGCAACCCCTATCTGCTATTGCAGCAGATCGGCGCTGCAATGTAGATTACAGTAACGTTTTTATTTTTAAAAAACGAGCATTTTTGGCCAAGTTATGACCATTTTTGTATTTATGCAAATGAGGCTTGCAAAAGTCCAACTGGGCGTGTTTACAGTAAAAGTCCAAGTGGGCGTGTATTATGTGCGTACATCGGGGCGTGTTTACTTCTTTTACTAGCTGGGCGTTGTGCATAGAAGTATCATCCACTTCTCTTCACAACGCCCAGCTTCTGCCAGATCACGCTGTGACGTCACTCACAGGTCCTGCATCGTGTCGGACGAGCGAGGACACATCGGCACCAGAGGCTACAGTTGATTCTGCAGCAGCATCGGCGTTTGCAGGTAAGTCGATGTAGCTACTTACCTGCAAACGCTGATGCTGCTGCAGAATCATCTGTAGCCTCTGGTGCCGATGTGGCCGACACGATGCAGGTCCTGGGGCAGGAAGTGAGTGACGTCACAGCGTGATCTCTCGAGAACACGCTGTGTCTGCACTGCCAGAAGCTGGGCGTTCTGAAGAGAAGTGGATGATACTTCTATACACAACGCCCAGCTAGTAAAAGTAGTAAACACGCCCAGATGTAACGCACATCATACACGCCCAGTTGTACTTTTACTGTAAACACGCCCAGTTGTACTTTAGAAAGCCTCATTTACATAAATATAAAAATGGCCATAACTTGGCCAAAAATGCTAGTTTAAAAAAAAACAAAAACGTTACTCTTATCTACATTGCAGCGCCGATCTGCTGCAATAGGAGATAGGGGTTGCAAAATCTGGTGACAGAGCCTCTTTAAGGCCTCGTGCATACTTACATCAACGTTTTCACAGCCGCTTTTGACGGGTCCGTGAACCCGTTTTAGCGGCCATGTGGTTTCCGTGTGCACTCCGTGTTTCCATTTCTGTGCGCCGAGCATAGTACTGTCCAGGGTGCTGAAAGAGTTAATGGGCTGCACTGATCGGCGGTAACGCTTTCAGCACCCTGGACAGTACCATGCTCGGCGCGCGGAAAATACTATTTTAAAGAGGCTCTGTCACCAGATTTTGCAACCCCTATCTCCTATTGCAGCAGATAGGCGCTGCAATGTAGATTACGGTAACGTTTTTATTTTAAAAAAACGAGCATTTTTGGCCAAGTTATGACCATTTTCGTATTTATGCAAATGAGGCTTGCAAAAGTACAACTGGGCGTGTTGAAAAGTAAAAGTACAACTGGGCGTGTATTATGTGCGTACATCGGGGCGTGTTTACTTCTTTTACTAGCTGGGCGTTCTGATGAGAAGTATCATCCACTTCTCTTCAGAACGCCCAGCTTCTGGCAGTGCAGATCTGTGACGTCACTCACAGGTCCTGCATCGTGTCGGCACCAGAGGCTACAGTTGATTCTGCAGCAGCATCAGCATTTGTAGGTAAGTAGCTACATCGACTTACCTGCAAACGCCGATGCTGCTGCAGAATCATCTGTAGCCTCTGGTGCCGATGTGTCCTTGCTCGTTTGACACGATGCAGGACCTGTGAGTGACGTCACAGCGTGATCTCTTGAGAACACGGCTGTGTCTGCACTGCCAGAAGCTGGGCGTTGTGAAGAGAAGTGGATGATACTTCTATACAAAACGCCCAGCTAGTAAAAGTAGTAAACACGCCCCGATGTACGCACATAATACACGCCCAGTTGGACTTTTACTTTAAACACGCCCAGTTGTACTTTTGCAAGCCTCATTTGCATAAATACGAAAATGGTCATAACTTGGCCAAAAATGCTCGTTTTTAAAAAATAAAAACGTTACTGTAATCTACATTGCAGCGCCTATCTGCTGCAATAGCAGATAGGGGTTGCAAAATCTGGTGACAGAGCCTCTTTAATGTAATTAAAAAAAAATAATAAGTTCATACTTACATTCCTCCTGTCCGGCCTCCAGCGATGACGTTCAATCCATGTCACCGCTGCAGCCGATCACAGTTTTTTTGACGGCCCCATTGATTTGCACGGAATCCCGGACCAAAGTAGGACATGCTCTACTTTGGATCGGAAAGGAGCAACGGACTGTCAAAAAAACTGAAGTGTGCATGGCCCCATTGAAATGAATGGGTTCAGGGTGCTATCAGTGACAAAAACGGATAGCACCCTGAAGGAAAAAACTGAAGTGTGCATGGGGCCTAACTCTAATCTGTGGGTCAATACGATTATGGCGATACCAAATATATACGTTTTTTTCTATATTTTACTACTTTTACAACTAAAAACCTAAGTGTAAAAAAGAAAATTTATTTTGTGTCGCCAAATTCCGAGAGCCATACCTTTTTTTTATTTTTACGTCAATTAAGTGGTATGAGGGCTTATTTTTTTGCGAAGTAATGTGTGGAAGACCACCTATCACACAATGCTGTGAACAACAGATCACATTGGTGTACACCACCCATAAAGTTATATATATATATATATATATATATATATATATATATGTAGGGAAGGGGAAAGAGGGAGAGAGTTATGTGATCTATTAATATTTAACTTTTATTGTTATGCATTAAAATAGACAATTACACTAAAAGTCCACCAGTGCGAACTGGTATGTGTGAGTGACCCCCAAACTCACATACCTTTGGCCATGTAATGTATGGTAAATTGATAGATTGTTATGTTGTCAGTATTATTATGGTAGGAAACACAAATTTACTTTGCTACTATAATAGCAAGCTGCACTCTGTCAATTCAAATTTATGTTATCAACAAAACCTGTGGGTTATATAATAAAGCTGACAGCAATAACTACTCCGTGGGTAACCACAGAATGGTGTGCTGTCAAGCAAACATATTTGGGCATCTGCGCTGTCCGTGTAATCAGGCAGCGTAGTTATGAGAATTTTTGACCCACCGTGCCGATAGAAATAATGTAAAGTTGTGACAGTGCAACAAGTCAGGGCAAAATTTGCCAATCGCACTACCATGCAACTATACCACGGCACAGTGTGAACATAGGCCTGCTGACTGCACCCTCACGCTGGTGCCCCTGTGGACCAGAGCAACAGCGTGGGGAGCAGTGTGTGATTGCACTGCTGTCAGTTATGTATATGTAGAAAACAATAACTGCTGTGCAACCAGGCAGGAAGCTACACAGTATTTAATTCAATTATATCTATCAATAAGATCGAGAGATTAGTCTAAAAATAGACAGGAGCAGTTGATCTATGATTCACATGAAGTGTTATGAAGTATGATACCGTATGTCAAAAACACTTATGTATCTGCGCTGTCTTTGTGGAAAACAGCGCAGTGAAGATGATTTGAACTTGCTGTGCTGTGTAACATAATTTACAAATAGTGACAGTGCAACAAATCAAGGCAAATTGTTGCCAATCGCACTGCCACCTATTACTGCTACGGCAAAGTGTGAGCAGATAGAAGGCAACTGTACCCTCACGCTGGTGTCCCTGTGTGCCAGAGCAGCAGCGTGGGGAACAGCCGAGACAGCCCTGCTGTAACCGCGCTCAGCTGTCAGCTGAGAAGCGGTATCGACACGCCGTCCCGAAGTATAACTCTGCTGTCAGCAGAGTCAAACCCAGCTATGCACTGAGTCTCAGAGCAGAGCGTCAGGGGCTCCAGCGCCGAGATGTCAGGGCAACTCTGCAGGACAGTAAGTCCTGCAAGGCAATTGCCACGTATACTTATTTTTTTGCGGGATAAGCTGTAGTTTTTAATAATACCATTTTGGGGTACATGCGACGTTTTGATCACTTTTTATTTCATTTTTTTGTGGGAGATTAGGTAACCAAAAAATAGAGATTCTGGCGTTTACAATTATTTTTTATTACGGCGTTCACCGCGCGGGTTAAATAATGATATATTGTAATAGTTCAGCAGAGTTTTATCTACGCGGCGATACCAATTATGTTTATTTTATTTTTTTTACTATGCTCTAGGGCGAAAATACTAATGTATTGCAGTATATCGTGATTCTGACAGGCACCTATTAACCCCTTAATGACCGGGCCTGAAAAGACCTTAATGACCAGCTCAATTTTTCTGGTTTTGCCTCTCTGCGCTTCAGCAGCTATAACTTTTTTATTTTTTCATTGACGTGGCTGTATGAGGCCTTGTTTTATGCGAGAGAAACAGTATATTTTTTTTCCCCACAGTTTGGGGGTAAAAAAAAAATTTTCACGCCGTGAATATAGGAATAAGCGATTCTCGGAATAGTTTTTTTGTTTTTTTTTATCCCGTACACGGTTCACCCTAAATAACCCATTAGATTAATTCTTCAGGTTATTACGGTCGTGTGGATACCTAATATGTGTAGGTTGTTTGTTTTTATTTAGTGTAGGGGAAATAAAATTTATTTTATGCAAAATAAAGACTCTTTTTGGGACTTTTTTAAATTTATTTATTTGTTTTGTTACTTTTTTTTTTTAATCCCATCAAGGGATAACTTTATTTGTAACTTTTTTTTTTTTACATGTAATGTATTAGCATACTCCTGTATGCTAATACATTACACTGTGTCACTATGACACAGGCTGCTGATCGGGCAGCACATAGTGTGCCCGAACAGCAGGCACACGGAACAGACAGCCCTGGGGTCTTTTGTAGGTCCCCAGGGTTGACTGCAGAGGGATTCCCTGGTGTTTGATCGCATCACCAGCGTTCCGGTGATGCGATCAAAGAGGGGAATTCCCTTTGATCATGCCGCGGTCACGGACCGCGGTAATCAAAGAGTTAAACAGCTGGGGTCCGAATGTTTGCCGACCAGCTGTGCTCAGGAGGCTGCTCTAAGATCAGGAGCTGTAAGTTACAGCTCCTGCTTAGAGGATGAGTGCTCATCGGTCTGATCTACAGCGACGCCGAAAGACGTCCCTGTAGACTAAGCACCTGCACCGCCTGACGTCAAAAGACAGTGGGCGGTCGGGAAGGAGTTAAGCCCTGCCGGAGGCAGGGATTAATAGGTGCACAAAGATAGCGGACCTGGGGGAATTCATTAGGCCCCCAGGCAGCCAAAGCAACTTCCCCTACTCGACTTTGGCGCATGGATACGTCAAATGTCGGGAAGGGGTTATCCAAATATTATCAGAAAAATACATCTCACTTACTAAGGTAGTGTAATTTTGAATTCCATTCTGAATCATGAATTGAGGACCCCGTCACGTGGTGCCGGAATCCCTGTAGTTTTCTGTCAGGTGATGATGCTCCAACACGACCCCATGTGACAGAGGGCTTGTTTCCCATTCTGTTTGGTGTCTGTGTGTCATCAATCACGTGACCCCTGTCGTGGAAGTCAATGGCTCAAAATATATTAGACTGAAATTTAGATGAGTGTTCCAACAGACACTCACGCCAGGAACTTTATCCAGCATCCTAATCAGGATATTTCATACCGATATATATCGAGAGAGGAGAAAAAACACACAGATGCTGCTGATATGCTCAAAATACTCCTCTGGAGGTTTATTTCCAAACTCAACTATAATAATATCATTCAAATGGGGTGTAGACTTGAGGTTAACCAATCAGAGGCAATGTGACAATAATTCTTATTCAACCAATAGCAGACCATAAGATACATTCCAGATACATCATTATAATTCTTCACACATCAGGTTTGCAGGTGGCCTATCTCTCTTGGCAAGAATGTTCCTGTAAGATGGGGGAGGCATTCCCACAAGCATATTTGCAACCCTCCCATCTCACTCCCTGTCCCTTCTCTACAAGCTTCGTATGGGAGCCAAGGTCAAAGATAACTGACTAAGAAACTTACTAAATCAACATTAATATACTTGTGTTAAAGGAACAATGACTTTCTTATTCACTACAAAAGAACCAAGATGGGAACTCCAGACAAGATGGCTGCTGCAAGAAATTAAATCATTGAAACATTATTATAATCACTTTCACATAATACAAATATTTGTAATTCAGCATCCTGCTTGATAATTCACAATGTAATTTCATACAGAGAAATCACACTCATCAGCTAATCAACACAAAACACCTGCAAAGGTTTCCTAAGCCTTTACATTTTCCAACAGTCTGGTACAGTAGGCTACACAATCATGGGGAAGACTGCTGACTTGACAGTTGTCCAGAAGACAGTCATTGACACCCTCCATAAGGAGGGTAAGGCACGAAAGGACATTGCTAAAGAAGCTGGCTGTTCAGAGTGCTGTATCCAAGCATATTAATGGAAGTTGATAGGAAGGAAAAAGTGTGTGTAATGACGGGGGTGGGGAGACAGACAAGTGAGCCCTAATCTACCCACCACTCAGTCCCTGCCTACTTGCAACGACCCGCCCTAGGTGACGGGGTACAACTGGGCGACGGTCCCTACGCTCCATAAGTGCACGACAGACAAACAGACAAGAGTACACAGAGCTAGGGGGAGAAAGGGGCAGTTGCCCACGGCAACACCGTGAGCAACAAGAGAAGTGAACAAGCCGAGTCAAACCAGGAGAGTACGAGGTGTCAAACGCAGAGCAGAAGAGTAGTAAACAAGCCGAGTCAAACCAGGAGTGTACAAGGTACCAAACGCAGAGCAGCAGAGTAGTCCGCAAGCCGGGGTCAATATAAAGCAAGGACAATGGTACAAGAAGCTGCAGCAGGGCCAGGAAACCAAACGAGAAGAATCACAAGCAAAGGAGGAACAGGAAAGGCAGGTATAAATAGACAGAGGGCGGGAGCTAGCTCCGTCTGGCCAGGCTGTGATAGGTTCTCCCACTCCTAAGCCTGCCACCCTGAGTGGTGGAAGATGGAGTCAGTCTCACAGACATAGAAGCAGGTGCAGACTGATTATCTATGGGCGTTAACCCCGAAGCTGTGCCTGGCAGATTCTTTACAGTGTGGTAGAAAAAGGTGCACAAGCAACAGGGATAACCGCAGCCTTGAAAGGATTATCAGGAAAAGGCCATTCAAGAATCTGGGGGAAATTCAAAAATAGTGGACTGCAGCTGGAGTCAGTGCTTCAAGAGCCACCGCATACAGATGTATCCAGGACATGGGCTACAACTGTCGCATTCCTTGAGACAAAGTCCGAAGCCTCTTACCTGGGCTAAGGAGAAAAAGGAATGGTCTGTTGCTCCGTGGTCCAAAGTCCTGTTTTCAGATGAAAGTAAATTTTGCATTTAATTTGGAAATCAAGGTCCCAGAGTCTGGAGGAAGAGTGGAGAGGCACTCAATCCAAGTTGCTTGCGGTCCAGTGTGAAGTTTCCACAGTCCATGATGGTTTGGGGAGCCATGTCTTCTGTTGGTGTTGGGAGACTGTGTTATATCTAGTCCAAAGTCAACACAGCCGTCTACCAGGAAAATTTAGAGCACTTCATGCTTCCCTCTGCTAACAAGCTTTATTGAGATACTGATTTCATTTTCCAGCAGGACTTGGCACCTGCCCACACTGCCAAAAGTACAAATACCTGGTTTAATAACCACAGTATCACTGTGCTTGATTGGCTAGAATACTCGCCTGACCTAAACCCTATAGAGAATCTATGGGGTATTGTCAAGAGGAAGATGAGACACCAGTACCAACAATGCAGACAAGCTGAAGGCCGCTATCAGAGCCACCAGGGCTTCCATAACACCTCAGCAGTGCCACAGGCTGATCGCCTCCATGCCACGCCGCATCGATGCAGTAATTCATGCAAATACTGAGTGCAAGTATTGAGTGCATATACTGTACATACTTTTCAGTAGGCCTACTTTTCGGTATTAAAAATAATATTTGAAATTGGGCTTATTTAATATTAACATTTTCTGAGAGACTAAATTTTGGGTTTTCATTAACTGTTAGCCATAATCATCAGCATTAACCCTTTAACGACATTCAACGTATGGGTACGTCGCTGTTGTTAAGGACTTAACGCAACACAACGTATGGGTACGTTGTTTTGCTGGTTCGGGCTCAGAAGCTGAACCCGCACCATCGCCAGTGGGTGTCAGGTGTATATTACAGCTGACAACCTGCTGCATGGCCAGGACCGGATCTAGCCTCCAATCTTCCGATTAACCCCTTAGATGCAGTGCTCAAAAGCGAGCGCTGTATCTATGGTGTCTCCTAGCAGATCGGAACCCTGCAATGCAAATCGCGGGGTTCCTATGGCTGTTCTGGCAGACCGGAGGCCTAACAATGGCCTCCTGTCTGCCAAGTACGGAATCCTGCTGGTCCCGCCCGGAGGCAGGGCCTAAAAGGCTTCCTGTCGCTAAAAAAAGATGGCGCAGGCTCAGAAGCTGAGACTGCGACATCAGCAGCCGGTGTCCGCTGTATGTTACAGCTGACACTTGCTGTAACGGCAGGGAATGAAGCTAGCTCCGATCCCTATCATTAATGCCTTAGATGCCGCGATCAAAAGCGATCGCAGTATCTTAGTAGTTTGTAGCGATGGGCATCGACACAATGTTATCATGGCGATGCCGATCATTGATATGGCAATCGGAGGCCTAATAATAGCCTCTTGGTCTGCCACGTACGATAGCCTATTAGGCCCCGCCCACAGATGGGACATAATAGGCTTGCTGTCAGTGAATGACTGACCGCTCTAATGCATTGCACTACAAGGGTAGTGCAATGCATTAGAGCAAAGATCAGAGGTGCAGGCCTTCAAGTCCCAAGTGGGACAAAAAAAGTTGAATAAAAGTGTAAAAATAAAAGTTTCAAGTTAAGAAAAACAAACATTGCCTTTTTTCCTATAATAAGACTTATTACAGGAAAAAAATTAACACGTTAAGAAAGGTACACAAATTTGGTATTGCCGCGTCCGTAACGATCCCAGCTATACAACTGTAATGTTATTTTTCCCATACGGTGTACACCGCAGAAAAGATAAGTAAAAAAGCATGCCAGAATCTATTTTTTTATCACCACCCTTCCCAGAACATGGCATAAAATGTGATCAAAAAGTCGCAGTACACCCAAAATGGTACCAATAAAAACTACAACTAGTCCGGCAAAAAACAAGCTCTCCCAGAGCTTTTTTGATTGAAAAATAAAAAAAGTTATGGCTCTCAGAATATGGCGACACAAGAAATAAATAAAATAAAAAAAAAGTGATTTTTATTGCGTAAACGCTGCAAATGTAAAAAAAAACTATATACATTTGGTATCACCGTAATCGTATCGACCCGCAGAATAAAGTAAAATGGTCATTTATAGCCCAAAGTGAACGCCGTAAAAAAATAAATAAAAAACATAACAGAATTACTGGTTTTTGGTCAGCTTGCTTGCCAAAAAATTGAATAAAAAGTGATCAAACAATCGCATGTACCCCAAAATGGTACCAATGAAAACTACAGATTGTCCTTCAACAAAAAAGTCCTCACACAGCTCCGCTGAAGAAAAAGTAAAGAAGTTCTGGCTCTCAGAATATGGCGATGCAAAATGTGCAGAGTTTTCCAAAAGCGGATAAGATTGGGCGCCGTTTATCAGTCACCGGCCACATATCTGCGGATTATTATTTATTTACCGTATTATTATACCCTCTTATTATACCCTGATGTTCTCCGCACACATTACATAGGCCCCCACATGCCAAAATGAAATATCAGCAATACCCCAAACAGAACTACTACCAAATATAATCTGCACGTCGATAGCCAAATCCCTCCCTTCTGAACCCTACAGCATGCCCAAACATCAGTTTATGTTCACATATATGGCATCGCCATACCCGGGAGAACCCGCTTAAAATTTTATGAAGTATTTTTTGTCTTCGGTGGCACAAACTGGGCACAACATATTGTGCGCTAAAATGGCATATCAGCGAGAAATTGCAATTTTCACTTTGCACCGTATGCTGTGCATTAATTTCTCATGAAAAAAAACCTGTGGGGTCAAAATGCTCACTACACCCCTTAAAATGTCTTAAGTGGTGTAGTTTCCAAAATACTGGTCACTATTTGGGGATTTGTTTTACTATTTGACCTCAGAGCCCTGCAATTGTGGGCCAATGGTGTGAAAATCACCGAAATAGACCTTAAATGCGCATGGTGATCTTCACTTCTGAGCCCTGTCCTATGTCCAGGCAAATAATAAATGCCATGAGGGGTGTAGTTTCTAAAATGGGGTCACTTCTTGGGGCTACCACTGCACTTTGGTACCTTTAGGGTTTTGCAACATGGCGCCCAAATACCAAGCCAGCAAAATCTGCATGCCAAATAGCGCTCCTGCCTTTCTGACCCCTGCCGTGTGTCCAAAAAGCATTTTATGACCCCATATGGGGTATTGCCGTAATCAGGAGAAATTGATTTTCAAATGTTGCGGTGCTTTTTCTCCTTTATGCCTTGTAAAAATTGAAAATGTCCACGTTTTATCAGAAGAAAAGTAATTTTTATTTCACAGCATAATTCCACTAAATTCAGCAAAAGACCTGTGGGGTCAAAATGCTCACTATACCCCTTAATAAATTCCTTCAGGGGTGTAGTTTTCCAAATGGGGTCACTTTTGGGTGGTTTCCACAGATTTGGTACCTCAGGGACTTTGCAAATGCAACATGGCACCAAAAACCATTCCAGCAAAACTTGAGCTCCAAAAGTCAAATGGCGTTCCTTCCCTTCTGAGCCCTTCCATGGGTCCAAACAGCAGTTTATAACCACATATGGGGTATTGCCGTAATAGTGAGAAATTGCTTTTCAAATGTTGTGGTGCTTTTTCTCCTTTATGCCTTGAAAATATTGAAGATTTCTACATTTAATTGGAAAAAATTTAGATTTTAATTTTTACATCCTAATTCCACTAAATTCAGCAAATACTCCTATACCCCTTGATAAATTCCTTGAGGGGTGTAGATTGCCAAATGGTGTCTTTTTGGGGTGTTTCCACTATTTTGGCACCACAAGATCTCTCAAACCTGACATGGTGCCTAAAATATATGCTAATAAAATGGAGGCCCCAAAATCCAGTAGGTGCTCCCTTGTTTCTGAGGCCGGTGCTTCGGTCCAGTAGCACACTAAGGCCACATGTGGGATATTTCTAAAAACTGCAGAATCTGGGCAATAAACATGAATTTGCGTTTCTCTGGTAAAATCTTCTGTATTACAGAAAAAA
This sequence comes from Rhinoderma darwinii, assembly GCF_050947455.1. Taxonomy (NCBI): domain Eukaryota; kingdom Metazoa; phylum Chordata; class Amphibia; order Anura; family Rhinodermatidae; genus Rhinoderma; species Rhinoderma darwinii. The sequence continues at coordinate 88,814,019 of NC_134692.1, read as the reverse complement.
ATGAATTAAAACGTTTAAAAAAAATCTAATAAATTTGTAAATTTCACCTCCACTTCGCTTTAATTCCTGTGAAACACCAAAAGGGTTAATAAACTTTCTAAATGCTGTTCGAAATACTTTGAGGGGTGCAGTTTTTAAAATGGGGTGTTTTATAGGGGGTTTCTAATATATAAGGCCCTCAAAGTAACTTCAGAACTGAACTGGTCCCTGAAAAAATAGTGTTTTGAAATTTTCTTGAAAATGTGAGAAATGCTGCTAAGGTTCTAAGCCTTGTAACGTCCTGTAAAAATAAAAGAATGTTCAAAAAACAATGGCAACATAAAGTAGACATATAGGAAATGTTAACTAGTAACTATTTTGTGTGGTATAACTATCTATTTTACAAGTAGATACATTTAAATTGACAAAAATGCGAATTTTTGAACATTTTCTCAAAATTTTGGTATCTTTCACAAATAAATACTGAATGTATCGACCAAATTTTGCCACTAACTAAAAGTACAATATGTCACGAGAAAACAGTCTCAGAATCGCTTAAAAAAACAGAAGCATTCCAAAGTTATTATCATATAAAGTCACACATATCAGATTTGAAAAAAAATGGCCTTGTCCATTAGGTGAAAACAGGCTGCGTCCTTAACCCCTTCCTGCATTTTCACGTACAGTTCCGTGATGGGAACTGGTGTTTTAACGCAATTCCACAAAACTGTGCGTGAAGGAGATGGAGCTGGCTCAGGAGCTGAGCCAGCGACATCACCGCCGGGTGACAGTTGCATGTTACAGCTGGCACCCTGAGGTATCGGCCAGGACCAGAGCTGGCCTCCGATCCGACCGATTAACCCCTCACATGCTGCGTTCAATAGAGATCGCAGCATGTGAGGAGTTTATAGCGAACGGCACTCCAGCAACGTGATCGCTAGGTTGCTGGTGGCTGCAAAAGCGATCGGAGGCCTAATACTTACATCCCGGTCTGCCAGCAAATAAATCCTCCTATGCCCAGTCGTCGGCGGGGCCCAAAAGGCTTCCGGTACCATCGGCAAGATGGCGCCGGCTCAGCTTCCGGCTCAGAAGCTGAGCCGGCGTCATCAGCAGTAGGTGTCCGCTGTATGTTACAGCGGACAATCCACTGTAAAGGCAGGAACCGGAGCCTGCCATTAACCCCTTCTATGCAGCGATCCAATGCGATCGCTGCATCAAAGTGGTTTGTATCAAATCGGCAGCCTGCCATGCGATGGCAAGGCCGGTGACTGCTACTATGGCAACAGGAGGCCTAATAACGGAAGCCGATTAGGCCCCATCCGGAGGCAAAGCCTGATCGGCTTGCTGTCAGTGAACAAAAAAAAGGAAAAAATTAAAACCGTTATGGCTCACACAACTTGGCGACAGAAAAAAATCCATTCTCTTTGCAAAAGTTATTTTATTGTGCAAAAAGTTGTAAAACATAAAAAAAGTGCTATATATTAGGTATCGCCAGAATCAGAGTGACCCATAGAACAAAGGTAACATGTAATTCATAACGCGTGGTGAACGCTGTGTAAAAAGAACTTTAAAAATATGGGAACCAGGAAGGGGAGGGCCCAAACATATCTACTGAAAGCGAGGGTGCCCGTATTATACCAGGACAACACTTTAACAGCAAAATTCCCCAAACTGCAAAGATGCCTAGTGTGGACCAAAAGGGGAATAAGTAAGGAGCATTTATTAGTGCGACATTGGCCTGTGCAGAAAGGATTGTGTCACAGTGTAATACCTATGGATTATTTTATTGTTTTTTTTTACCCCATTATTATACCACCTGACTATGCCCCTTATATACTCCGCCCGGCTTACAAGTACCCCCACATTATAAACAGAAGCACCAGTAAGACTCCAAAAACAAAACTACTACCAAGCAAAATCCACACTCCAAAAGCCAAATAGCGCTACCTCCCTTCTGAACCTTACAGTGTACCCAAACAGCAGTTTACTTCCACATAAATGGCATCGCCATACCCGGGAGAACCCTATTAACAATTTTTGGGGTGTCTGTCTCTAGTGGCACAAGCTGGGCACGACATATTTGCCACTGAAATAGCATATCTAGGGAAAAATTTAAATTTTGACTTTGCACCTTCCGCAGCGCTATCATTCATGGAAAAGGCCTGTGGGGGGGGGGGGGGGGGAAGGCTCAGTACACCCCTTAATAAATGCCTTGAGGTGTGCAGTTTCCAAAATGGGGTCACGTCTCAGCAGTTTCTTTTATTATTTCACATCAGAGCCTCTGCAATTGTGAACCAATACTTTGTAAATTGCCAAATTAGCCCTTAATTTTACATGGTACTGTTTTACTCCTGAGCCTGGTCGAATGTCCAGGCAAAAGATTAGGGCCACATGTAGGGTGTTTCTAAAACCGGGAAACACAGCATAATAATGAGAGAGCGGTCTTGTTATGGTGGCACAAGCAGGGCACCAGATATTGGCATAACCATGGAAAAAAAATCCCATTTTCACTCTGCAATATCGAGTGCACACCAATTTCTGCCAATCACCTGCGGGGTTAGTATGCTCACTACACCCCTAGGTGAATACCTTGAGGGGTGTAGTTTCCAAAATGGGGTCACTTCTGGGGAGATCCACTCTTTTGGTCCCACAGGGACTTTGCAAATGCGACATAGCGCCCAGAAACCAATCCAGCAAAATCTGTACTCCAAAAGCAAATGGCGCTCCTTCCCTTCTGAGCCCTACTCTGTATCCAAACAGCAGTTTATGACCATATATGGGGTATTGCCGTACACAGGAGAAGTTGCTTTACAAGTGTTGGGGTGCTTTTTTACATTTATTTGTTAAGAAAATGAAACATTTTCAGCTAAAACTAAGTCTTATTGAAGAAAAAATATTTTTTTATTTTCACTGTCCTATTCTAATAAAATCTATGAAACACCTGTTGGGTCAAAATGTTCACTACACCCCTAGATTAATTCCTCAAGGGGAGTAGTTTCGTGAATCGAGTCACTTTTGGGGAGTTTCCACTGTACTGGTACATTCGGAGCTTTGCAAAAGTGACATGGTGTCAAGAAACCAATCCAGCAAAATCTGTGCTACAAAAGCCAAATGGCGCTCCTTCCATTCTGATCCTTGCTGTGTGCCCAAACAGTTGGGGTTCTTTTATTCCTTTATTTGTTGAGAAAATGTAAAATTTTGAGATAAAGCTACGTCTTATTGGAAAAAAAGGATTTTTTTATATCTTCACTGCCCAATTCTAATAAAATCTATGAAACCCTGCGGGGTCAAAATGCTCACTACACCCCTAGATGGATTCTTCATGGGGTGTAGTTTCCTAAATGGAGTCACTTTTTGGGCATTTTCTTTGTTTTGTCCCCTCAAGGGCTTTGTAAATGCGACCTGGCCTCCGCAAACCATTCCTGCTAAATTTGAGCTCCAAAAGCCAAATGGCGCTCTTTCCCTTCTAAGCCCTGCCGTGTATCCAAACAGACGTTTATGACCACATGTGGGGTATTGTTTTACTCGGGAGATATTGCTTTACAAATTTAGTGGTGCATTTTCTCCTTTAGTCCTTGTGGAAATTAGGAAAAATTAGCTAAACCTACATTTTCTTTGAAAGAATGTAGATTTTCATTTTCACGGCCTACTTCCAATAATTTCTGCAAAAAACCTGCGAAATCAAAATGCTCACTATACCACTAGATACTTTTCTCAAGGGGTATAGTTTCCAAAATGGGGTCACTTTTGGGGGATTTCCACTGATTTGGCACCGCAAGAGCCTTTCAAACCTGACGTGCCTAAAATATTTTCTAATAAAAAGGAGGCCCCAAAATCCTCTAGGTGCTCCTTTGCCTCTGAGGCCTGTGCTTCAGTCCATAAGTGCACTAGGGCCACATGTGGGGTATTTCTAAAAACGGCATAATCTGGACAATAGATATTGAGTGCATTTCTCTGGTAAAACTTTCTGTGTTACAAAAAAATATTGATGAAAAATGAATTTCTGCAAAAAAAAAAGAAATTTGAAAATTTCACATCTACTTTGCATTAATTCCTGTGAAACGTCTAAAGGGTTAAGAAACTTTCTAAATGCTGTTTTTTTTTTTAAACTCAGTTTATTGTAATAGTACATACAGAAATCATCAGTAAAAAACAAAATATTAACATTAACATTCCTGCATACCATGAATGCACATTAGAAACAATAGTTTGCATTTTACATTTATACATGAAGGTGAGTCACAGGAGACTCCGACTATTCACTGCACGCAGGCAGGTCAGTGTCCCACTTATTTGTGATCCTGCAAACATACATGTCGCAATTATTTACCAGATCCATGCTCCATTATCACACCTAGGGTATTTAATGCCTAGCCAAATAAATCTCAATTCCTTCCTACGTGAAGTGGTAAGGATTCTCTAAGGTCACCCACGCTGAAGGAAGTGAGAGGTGAGGAACACCACTCTCCCCAGATTTTCAAGAATTTATATTGACATCCTCTATGCTTATTTACTATATTTTCATATGGGAGAATAGCATTGACCAGGCTTTTCCATTGTGATGCATCCGGAAAAGTGTCCCCCATCCATCGGATGGCTATCGCTTTTCTGGCTAAGAACAGGGCCTCTCGCAGGAAGATACCCTCATAGTGTGTCCACGTCCCTTCTCCCAACAGCCCCAATAAGCAGAGACCTGGTTCACACGGGATTGGAGTGGTCATAATTGAGGACATTATGTGCGTCACTTCTTTCCAAAAGTTGGCTATGACTGGGCATAACCACATCATGTGATCAAAGCCAGCCTGGTCTTGAGAGCATCTAGGGCAACATGTGCTGGGCGCCCTTCCCATCCTATATAATCTGATAGGGGTAATATAACACCTGTGTATGATGTACAATTGCGTCAATTTATTGTTCGCTGCAGGCGAGACCAAGAGATGCGACCCCATGGCCTCCCCCCAGTCCTCACTGGATAATGTGGGAATAAGACCCCTCCATCCAACCTCAACCGACATCTCAGCGTGAGCGACCCTCTGTGACAGAAGGTAAGTATAAAGGGCAGATACCATCCCCCTTGGCCCCTGTGTTCTCAGAATACCAATGAGTGGAAGTTACATAGTTACATAGTTACATAGTTAGTACGGCTGAAAAAAGACACATGTCCATCAAGTTCAACCAAGGGAAGGGAAAAGGGAAGGAAAAATTTCTACACATAGGAGCTAATATTTTTTTGTTCTAGGAAATTATCTAACCCTTTTTTAAAGCCATCTACTGTCCCTGCTGTGACCAGCTCCTGCGGTAGGCTATTCCATAAATTCACCGTTCTTACTGTAAAGAAGCCTTGTCGCCTCTGCAGCTTGAACCTTTTTTTCTCCAGACGGAGGGAGTGCCCCCTTGTTTTTTGAGGGGGTTTTACATGGAACAGGATATCACCATATTTTTTGTATGTGCCATTAATATATTTATATAAGTTAATCATGTCCCCCCTTAGTCGTCTTTTTTCAAGGCTAAATAGGTTTAATTCTTTCAATCTTTCCTCATAACTTAAATTCTCCATGCCCCTTATTAGCTTCGTTGCTCTTCTTTGTATTTTTTCCAACTCCAGGGCATCCTTTCTATGAACTGGAGCCCAGAACTGAACTGCATATTCTAGATGAGGCCTCACTAATGCTTTGTAAAGTGGCATTATTACATCCCTGTCCCGCGAGTCCATGCCTCTTTTAATACACGACAATATCCTGCTGGCCTTTGAAGCAGCTGATTGACACTGCATGCTGTTATTGAGTTTATGATTTACAAGTACACCCAGATCCTTCTCAACAAGTGAATCCGCCAGTGTAGCGCCCCCTAGGACATATGATGCATGCAGGTTGTTGGTACCCAGATGCATAACTTTACATTTATCTACATTAAACTTCATTTGCCAAGTGGACGCCCAAACACTTAGTTTGTTTAAATCTGCCTGTAATTCATGAACATCTTCCATAGTCTGAACTATATTACATAGCTTGGTGTCATCTGCAAAAATAGAAATAGTGCTATTAATCCCTTCCTCTATATCATTAATAAATAAGTTGAATAATAGTGGTCCCAGCACTGAACCCTGGGGTACACCACTTATAACCGGTGACCATTCAGAGAAGGAATCATTGACCACAACTCTCTGGATACGGTCCTTGAGCCAATTCTCAATCCAATTACAAACTATATTTTCTAAACCTATAGTCCTTAATTTACCCATTAGGCGTCTATGGGGGACAGTGTCAAATGCCTTTGCAAAGTCCAAAAACACTAAATCCACAGCGGCCCCTCTGTCTAGACTTCTGCTCACCTCTTCATAAAAACAGATTAGGTTAGTTTGACAACTTCTGTCCTTAGTAAAACCGTGCTGGCTGTCACTTATAATGCTATTTATTGTCACATAATCCTGTATATAGTCCCTCAATAGCCCCTCAAACATTTTCCCCACGATGGATGTTAAGCTTACTGGTCTATAATTACCCGGGGAAGACCTAGAGCCCTTTTTGAAAATAGGCACCACATTTGCCCTGCGCCAGTCCCTTGGCACTATACCAGTCACTAGAGATTCTCTGAATATTATGAAAAGGGGGACAGAAATAACTGAACTAAGCTCTTTAAGAATTCTAGGGTGTAACCCATCTGGTCCCGGAGCCTTGTGCACATTTATTTTATTTAATTTAGCTTGGACCATCTCTACATTCATCCAATTCAGTATATCAACTGATCTATTAACAGCACTGGCACCGGCTACATCAGCTGCTCCTTCTTCTGTTGTATATACAGAGCTAAAGAACCCATTTAGTAACTCTGCCTTCTCTTGATCCCCTGTGATCAACTCCCCATTACCATTATCTAGGGGTCCTACATGTTCAGACCTTGGCTTTTTTGCATTTATATGCTTGAAGAATTTTTTAGGATTTGTTTTACTATCCTTGGCCACCTGCCTTTCATTTTGTATTTTTGCTAATTTTATTACATTTTTACAGATTTTATTAAGCTCTTTATATTTTACAAAGGCTACAGCTGTACCCTCAGATTTGTATTTTTTAAATGCCCTTTTTTTGTCATGTATTGCCCCTTTCACAGAAGGTGTAAGCCATGTGGGGTTTAATTTGAGTCGTTTATACTTATTACCTGTAGGAATAAATTTTGCACTATAATAACTCAAAGTAGATTTATCATTTGTTCCATTATTTGACATTAGTTCTTCCCAGTCTATATCCTGAATTGCAGCCCTCATCCTGGGGAAATTGGCTTTCTTAAAATTAAATGTTTTTGCCCTCCCAGCCTGCGTTTGTTTTTTACAGTATAGGTAAAATGTAACTATATTGTGATCACTGTTACCGAGGTTTTCACGAACATTGACATTCCCAACAAGATCTGCATTATTAGAAATGACCAGATCCAACAGAGCTTCACCTCTAGTCGGGTCTTCCACAAACTGGCCCATAAAATTTTCCTGCAACAGGTTGAGGAAATGTCTCCCCTTTGCAGTTGAAGCCGAACCATGACACCAATTAATATCCCGGAAATTAAAATCTCCCATTATCACTACAGTACCCGCCTGTGCAGCCCGCTCCATCTGTTTATATATCTGACCTTCCATCTCCTCAGTTATATTGGGGGGTCTATAGATTACACCAAAAGTAATTTTTTCAGTGTTTACCTCCCTTTCTAGTTCCACCCACAAGGTTTCAACCTCCTCACAGTCTTCACCCACTATTGTCTCTTTCACACTCGCCTTCATATCACTTCTCACATACAGACATACACCACCACCTTTCCTATTTGTCCTGTCTTTACGAAAAAGTGTAAAACCCTGTAGATTTACAGCCCAGTCATGTGAAGAGTCCAGCCATGTTTCAGCAACACCAACTATATCTATATTTTCTTCCAGTATCAAGGCCTCCAGCTCCCCCATTTTGCTTGCTAGACTTCTGGCATTTGTGAACATACACTTTAACTTGCCTGTCAGTTTTTCACTTTTATTATCAGAAATGTGATTTGACATTAATCGGTCCTTTTTATTTACACTGATGTTTTGTAACGAAAGGATCTCCTTATCTTGTTGTCTAGTCCTCTCCCCACATTCTGTTTCTCCCCCCACCAATATAGTCTGACCCCTCTCTAACCTGGCTACCCCTTTTTTTTCTACATTGACCTCCCTCCTCAGCCCTAGTTTAAATACTCCGCCACCCCAGCTAGAATTCTCTCCCCCAGCACAGCGGACCCCCTTCCATTTAGGTGCAAATCATCTGCAGAATACAGTTTGTACCCCAATGAAAAGTCAGCCCAGTGCTCTAGGAACCCAAATCCTTCTCCTCTACACCAAGACTTCAGCCATGCATTTAACTCCCTAAGCTCCCGCTGTCTTTCCTGTGATGCGCATGGCACAGGCAGTATTCCTGAGAATACAACCTTGGAGGTCCTTCCCTTCAGCTTGTAGCCTAGTTCTTTAAAATTATTCTTAAGGCTCCTCCACCTACCATTTATTCTGTCGTTGGTACCGACATGGACCATGACAGCTGGATCATCACCAGCCCCTCCCAGCAATTTGTCCACCCGTTCCACCACATGCCGAACCCTGGCACCAGGGAGACAGCAAACCATTCGGTTGAGGTGGTCTTGGCGACAAATAATTCTATCCGTCTTCCTGATTATAGAATCCCCTACGACTATCAATTGTCTTGGCTTACCTGCATTACCATCCCGCCGACTACTAGCTGGGCTGTTCTCCCGGCTGTTAGGGAGATCAGTATCCACTAGGGCTGCCATTTCTGAGACTGACACCCTTGCATCATCACCCAACTTGGCAATTTTGCCTGGAATGTCAGAAACCGGATCGGCCTTCCTTGTCTTTGACCCCTTTCTACTGCCCCTAACTACATTAACCCAGCTACTTACCTGATCCTGCTCACCCATGTCTTCACCCTCCAGTTGTAACCCACTAACTGCATGCTCTGTGAGCAGCAAGCTCCGTTCAAAATTGTCTATCCTCCTCAGTGTTGCATTCTGCTCCTCCAGATCTCTAATACGAGCTTCCAGGTGAACAATATGCTCACATCTGCCACAGAGATATTCACCCTGGAACTCCGGCTCCAGTCGTGCATACATATGGCAAACTGTGCACTGAAGAAAACCTCCAATCTTGCTGTCCATTATCCCAGTTACAAAAAAACAGCGAACAGGTGTTAATCAAAAAGATAAAGAAGTAGAAGAGCACTTACTTGGGCTTTAACTCCTCTTTTGAACTCCGGTTTTTGGAACTCCACTTAATATACAAACCACTTGCTATTCAAGCCACAGAGCAGGCTCTACAGAGTAGTGAGGCCTGATTTATACCACCTGGTAGCAGCTAACCCCTCCCCCTTACTCAGCTACTCAGGAAACTGCAAAGGAAAAATGGTTACAAATTATGTCACTTTTGCAAACTTTGTAGCAAGCAAGCAATCAATACATATATCACATACAATGGCCCCCCACTTTGTCACACACAACACAGTAAATCAATCCGGTTTTTGGAACTCCACTTAATATACAAACCACTTGCTATTCAAGCCACAGAGCAGGCTCTACAGAGTAGTGAGGCCTGATTTATACCACCTGGTAGCAGCTAACCCCTCCCCCTTACTCAGCTACTCAGGAAACTGCAAAGGAAAAATGGTTACAAATTATGTCACTTTTGCAAACTTTGTAGCAAGCAAGCAATCAATACATATATCACATACAATGGCCCCCCACTTTGTCACACACAACACAGTAAATCAATCCGGTTTTTGGAACTCCACTTAATATACAAACCACTTGCTATTCAAGCCACAGAGCAGGCTCTACAGAGTAGTGAGGCCTGATTTATACCACCTGGTAGCAGCTAACCCCTCCCCCTTACTCAGCTACTCAGGAAACTGCAAAGGAAAAATGGTTACAAATTATGTCACTTTTGCAAACTTTGTAGCAAGCAAGCAATCAATACATATATCACATACAATGGCCCCCCACTTTGTCACACACAACACAGTAAATCAATCCGGTTTTTGGAACTCCACTTAATATACAAACCACTTGCTATTCAAGCCACAGAGCAGGCTCTACAGAGTAGTGAGGCCTGATTTATACCACCTGGTAGCAGCTAACCCCTCCCCCTTACTCAGCTACTCAGGAAACTGCAAAGGAAAAATGGTTACAAATTATGTCACTTTTGCAAACTTTGTAGCAAGCAAGCAATCAATACATATATCACATACAATGGCCCCCCACTTTGTCACACACAACACAGTAAATCAATCCGGTTTTTGGAACTCCACTTAATATACAAACCACTTGCTATTCAAGCCACAGAGCAGGCTCTACAGAGTAGTGAGGCCTGATTTATACCACCTGGTAGCAGCTAACCCCTCCCCCTTACTCAGCTACTCAGGAAACTGCAAAGGAAAAATGGTTACAAATTATGTCACTTTTGCAAACTTTGTACAAGCAAGCAATCAATACATATATCACATACAATGGCCCCCCACTTTGTCACACACAACACAGTAAATCAATCCGGTTTTTGGAACTCTACTTAATATACAAACCACTTGCTATTCAAGCCACAGAGCAGGCTCTACAGAGTAGTGAGGCCTGATTTATACCACCTGGTAGCAGCTAACCCCTCCCCCTTACTCAGCTACTCAGGAAACTGCAAAGGAAAAATGGTTACAAATTATGTCACTTTTGCAAACTTTGTAGCAAGCAAGCAATCAATACATATATCACATACAATGGCCCCCCACTTTGTCACACACAACACAGTAAATCAATCCGGTTTTTGGAACTCCACTTAATATACAAACCACTTGCTATTCAATCCACAGAGCAGGCTCTACAGAGTAGTGAGGCCTGATTTATACCACCTGGTAGCAGCTAACCCCTCCCCCTTACTCAGCTACTCAGGAAACTGCAAAGGAAAAATGGTTACAAATTATGTCACTTTTGCAAACTTTGTAGCAAGCAAGCAATCAATACATATATCACATACAATGGCCCCCCACTTTGTCACACACAACACAGTAAATCAATCCGGTTTTTGGAACTCCACTTAATATACAAACCACTTGCTATTCAAGCCACAGAGCAGGCTCTACAGAGTAGTGAGGCCTGATTTATACCACCTGGCAGCAGCTAACCCCTCCCCCTTACTCAGCTACTCAGGAAACTGCAAAGGAAAAATGGTTACAAATTATGTCACTTTTGCAAACTTTGTAGCAAGCAAGCAATCAATACATATATCACATACAATGGCCCCCCACTTTGTCACACACAACACAGTAAATCAATCCGGTTTTTGGAACTCCACTTAATATACAAACCACTTGCTATTCAAGCCACAGAGCAGGCTCTACAGAGTAGTGAGGCCTGATTTATACCACCTGGTAGCAGCTAACCCCTCCCCCTTACTCAGCTACTCAGGAAACTGCAAAGGAAAAATGGTTACAAATTATGTCACTTTTGCAAACTTTGTAGCAAGCAAGCAATCAATACATATATCACATACAATGGCCCCCCACTTTGTCACACACAACACAGTAAATCAATCCGGTTTTTGGAACTCCACTTAATATACAAACCACTTGCTATTCAAGCCACAGAGGAGGCTCTACAGAGTAGTGAGGCCTGATTTATACCACCTGGTAGCAGCTAACCCCTCCCCCTTACTCAGCTACTCAGGAAACTGCAAAGGAAAAATGGTTACAAATTATGTCACTTTTGCAAACTTTGTAGCAAGCAAGCAATCAATACATATATCACATACAATGGCCCCCCACTTTGTCACACACAACACAGTAAATCAATCCGGTTTTTGGAACTCCACTTAATATACAAACCACTTGCTATTCAAGCCACAGAGCAGGCTCTACAGAGTAGTGAGGCCTGATTTATACCACCTGGTAGCAGCTAACCCCTCCCCCTTACTCAGCTACTCAGGAAACTGCAAAGGAAAAATGGTTACAAATTATGTCACTTTTGCAAACTTTGTAGCAAGCAAGCAATCAATACATATATCACATACAATGGCCCCCCACTTTGTCACACACAACACAGTAAATCAATCCGGTTTTTGGAACTCCACTTAATATACAAACCACTTGCTATTCAAGCCACAGAGCAGGCTCTACAGAGTAGTGAGGCCTGATTTATACCACCTGGTAGCAGCTAACCCCTCCCCCTTACTCAGCTACTCAGGAAACTGCAAAGGAAAAATGGTTACAAATTATGTCACTTTTGCAAACTTTGTAGCAAGCAAGCAATCAATACATATATCACATACAATGGCCCCCCACTTTGTCACACACAACACAGTAAATCAATCCGGTTTTTGGAACTCCACTTAATATACAAACCACTTGCTATTCAAGCCACAGAGCAGGCTCTACAGAGTAGTGAGGCCTGATTTATACCACCTGGTAGCAGCTAACCCCTCCCCCTTACTCAGCTACTCAGGAAACTGCAAAGGAAAAATGGTTACAAATTATGTCACTTTTGCAAACTTTGTAGCAAGCAAGCAATCAATACATATATCACATACAATGGCCCCCCACTTTGTCACACACAACACAGTAAATCAATCCGGTTTTTGGAACTCCACTTAATATACAAACCACTTGCTATTCAAGCCACAGAGCAGGCTCTACAGAGTAGTGAGGCCTGATTTATACCACCTGGTAGCAGCTAACCCCTCCCCCTTACTCAGCTACTCAGGAAACTGCAAAGGAAAAATGGTTACAAATTATGTCACTTTTGCAAACTTTGTAGCAAGCAAGCAATCAATACATATATCACATACAATGGCCCCCCACTTTGTCACACACAACACAGTAAATCAATCCGGTTTTTGGAACTCCACTTAATATACAAACCACTTGCTATTCAAGCCACAGAGCAGGCTCTACAGAGTAGTGAGGCCTGATTTATACCACCTGGTAGCAGCTAACCCCTCCCCCTTACTCAGCTACTCAGGAAACTGCAAAGGAAAAATGGTTACAAATTATGTCACTTTTGCAAACTTTGTAGCAAGCAAGCAATCAATACATATATCACATACAATGGCCCCCCACTTTGTCACACACAACACAGTAAATCAATCCGGTTTTTGGAACTCCACTTAATATACAAACCACTTGCTATTCAAGCCACAGAGCAGGCTCTACAGAGTAGTGAGGCCTGATTTATACCACCTGGTAGCAGCTAACCCCTCCCCCTTACTCAGCTACTCAGGAAACTGCAAAGGAAAAATGGTTACAAATTATGTCACTTTTGCAAACTTTGTAGCAAGCAAGCAATCAATACATATATCACATACAATGGCCCCCCACTTTGTCACACACAACACAGTAAATCAATCCGGTTTTTGGAACTCCACTTAATATACAAACCACTTGCTATTCAAGCCACAGAGCAGGCTCTACAGAGTAGTGAGGCCTGATTTATACCACCTGGCAGCAGCTAACCCCTCCCCCTTACTCAGCTACTCAGGAAACTGCAAAGGAAAAATGGTTACAAATTATGTCACTTTTGCAAACTTTGTAGCAAGCAAGCAATCAATACATATATCACATACAATGGCCCCCCACTTTGTCACACACAACACAGTAAATCAATCCGGTTTTTGGAACTCCACTTAATATACAAACCACTTGCTATTCAAGCCACAGAGCAGGCTCTACAGAGTAGTGAGGCCTGATTTATACCACCTGGTAGCAGCTAACCCCTCCCCCTTACTCAGCTACTCAGGAAACTGCAAAGGAAAAATGGTTACAAATTATGTCACTTTTGCAAACTTTGTAGCAAGCAAGCAATCAATACATATATCACATACAATGGCCCCCCACTTTGTCACACACAACGCAGTAAATCAATCCGGTTTTTGGAACTCCACTTAATATACAAACCACTTGCTATTCAAGCCACAGAGCAGGCTCTACAGAGTAGTGAGGCCTGATTTATACCACCTGGCAGCAGCTAACCCCTCCCCCTTACTCAGCTACTCAGGAAACTGCAAAGGAAAAATGGTTACAAATTATGTCACTTTTGCAAACTTTGTAGCAAGCAAGCAATCAATACATATATCACATACAATGGCCCCCCACTTTGTCACACACAACACAGTAAATCAATCCGGTTTTTGGAACTCCACTTAATATACAAACCACTTGCTATTCAAGCCACAGAGCAGGCTCTACAGAGTAGTGAGGCCTGATTTATACCACCTGGTAGCAGCTAACCCCTCCCCCTTACTCAGCTACTCAGGAAACTGCAAAGGAAAAATGGTTACAAATTATGTCACTTTTGCAAACTTTGTAGAAAGCAAGCAATCAATACATATATCACATACAATGGCCCCCCACTTTGTCACACACAACACAGTAAATCAATCCGGTTTTTGGAACTCCACTTAATATACAAACCACTTGCTATTCAAGCCACAGAGCAGGCTCTACAGAGTAGTGAGGCCTGATTTATACCACCTGGTAGCAGCTAACCCCTCCCCCTTACTCAGCTACTCAGGAAACTGCAAAGGAAAAATGGTTACAAATTATGTCACTTTTGCAAACTTTGTAGCAAGCAAGCAATCAATACATATATCACATACAATGGCCCCCCACTTTGTCACACACAACACAGTAAATCAATCCGGTTTTTGGAACTCCACTTAATATACAAACCACTTGCTATTCAAGCCACAGAGCAGGCTCTACAGAGTAGTGAGGCCTGATTTATACCACCTGGTAGCAGCTAACCCCTCCCCCTTACTCAGCTACTCAGGAAACTGCAAAGGAAAAATGGTTACAAATTATGTCACTTTTGCAAACTTTGTAGCAAGCAAGCAATCAATACATATATCACATACAATGGCCCCCCACTTTGTCACACACAACACAGTAAATCAATCCGGTTTTTGGAACTCCACTTAATATACAAACCACTTGCTATTCAAGCCACAGAGCAGGCTCTACAGAGTAGTGAGGCCTGATTTATACCACCTGGTAGCAGCTAACCCCTCCCCCTTACTCAGCTACTCAGGAAACTGCAAAGGAAAAATGGTTACAAATTATGTCACTTTTGCAAACTTTGTAGCAAGCAAGCAATCAATACATATATCACATACAATGGCCCCCCACTTTGTCACACACAACACAGTAAATTAATCCGGTTTTTGGAACTCCACTTAATATACAAACCACTTGCTATTCAAGCCACAGAGCAGGCTCTACAGAGTAGTGAGGCCTGATTTATACCACCTGGTAGCTGCTAACCCCTCCCCCTTACTCAGCTACTCAGGAAACTGCAAAGGAAAAATGGTTACAAATTATGTCACTTTTGCAAACTTTGTAGCAAGCAAGCAATCAATACATATATCACATACAATGGCCCCCCACTTTGTCACACACAACACAGTAAATCAATCCGGTTTTTGGAACTCCACTTAATATACAAACCACTTGCTATTCAAGCCACAGAGCAGGCTCTACAGAGTAGTGAGGCCTGATTTATACCACCTGGTAGCAGCTAACCCCTCCCCCTTACTCAGCTACTCAGGAAACTGCAAAGGAAAAATGGTTACAAATTATGTCACTTTTGCAAACTTTGTAGCAAGCAAGCAATCAATACATATATCACATACAATGGCCCCCCACTTTGTCACACACAACACAGTAAATTAATCCGGTTTTTGGAACTCCACTTAATATACAAACCACTTGCTATTCAAGCCACAGAGCAGGCTCTACAGAGTAGTGAGGCCTGATTTATACCACCTGGTAGCTGCTAACCCCTCCCCCTTACTCAGCTACTCAGGAAACTGCAAAGGAAAAATGGTTACAAATTATGTCACTTTTGCAAACTTTGTAGCAAGCAAGCAATCAATACATATATCACATACAATGGCCCCCCACTTTGTCACACACAACACAGTAAATCAATCCGGTTTTTGGAACTCCACTTAATATACAAACCACTTGCTATTCAAGCCACAGAGCAGGCTCTACAGAGTAGTGAGGCCTGATTTATACCACCTGGTAGCAGCTAACCCCTCCCCCTTACTCAGCTACTCAGGAAACTGCAAAGGAAAAATGGTTACAAATTATGTCACTTTTGCAAACTTTGTAGCAAGCAAGCAATCAATACATATATCACATACAATGGCCCCCCACTTTGTCACACACAACACAGTAAATCAATCCGGTTTTTGGAACTCCACTTAATATACAAACCACTTGCTATTCAAGCCACAGAGCAGGCTCTACAGAGTAGTGAGGCCTGATTTATACCACCTGGTAGCAGCTAACCCCTCCCCCTTACTCAGCTACTCAGGAAACTGCAAAGGAAAAATGGTTACAAATTATGTCACTTTTGCAAACTTTGTAGCAAGCAAGCAATCAATACATATATCACATACAATGGCCCCCCACTTTGTCACACACAACACAGTAAATCAATCCGGTTTTTGGAACTCCACTTAATATACAAACCACTTGCTATTCAAGCCACAGAGCAGGCTCTACAGAGTAGTGAGGCCTGATTTATACCACCTGGTAGCAGCTAACCCCTCCCCCTTACTCAGCTACTCAGGAAACTGCAAAGGAAAAATGGTTACAAATTATGTCACTTTTGCAAACTTTGTAGCAAGCAAGCAATCAATACATATATCACATACAATGGCCCCCCACTTTGTCACACACAACACAGTAAATCAATCCGGTTTTTGGAACTCCACTTAATATACAAACCACTTGCTATTCAAGCCACAGAGCAGGCTCTACAGAGTAGTGAGGCCTGATTTATACCACCTGGTAGCAGCTAACCCCTCCCCCTTACTCAGCTACTCAGGAAACTGCAAAGGAAAAATGGTTACAAATTATGTCACTTTTGCAAACTTTGTAGCAAGCAAGCAATCAATACATATATCACATACAATGGCCCCCCACTTTGTCACACACAACACAGTAAATCAATCCGGTTTTTGGAACTCCACTTAATATACAAACCACTTGCTATTCAAGCCACAGAGCAGGCTCTACAGAGTAGTGAGGCCTGATTTATACCACCTGGTAGCAGCTAACCCCTCCCCCTTACTCAGCTACTCAGGAAACTGCAAAGGAAAAATGGTTACAAATTATGTCACTTTTGCAAACTTTGTAGCAAGCAAGCAATCAATACATATATCACATACAATGGCCCCCCACTTTGTCACACACAACACAGTAAATCAATCCGGTTTTTGGAACTCGACTTAATATACAAACCACTTGCTATTCAAGCCACAGAGCAGGCTCTACAGAGTAGTGAGGCCTGATTTATACCACCTGGTAGCAGCTAACCCCTCCCCCTTACTCAGCTACTCAGGAAACTGCAAAGGAAAAATGGTTACAAATTATGTCACTTTTGCAAACTTTGTAGCAAGCAAGCAATCAATACATATATCACATACAATGGCCCCCCACTTTGTCACACACAACACAGTAAATCAATCCGGTTTTTGGAACTCCACTTAATATACAAACCACTTGCTATTCAAGCCACAGAGCAGGCTCTACAGAGTAGTGAGGCCTGATTTATACCACCTGGTAGCAGCTAACCCCTCCCCCTTACTCAGCTACTCAGGAAACTGCAAAGGAAAAATGGTTTCAAATTATGTCACTTTTGCAAACTTTGTAGCAAGCAAGCAATCAATACATATATCACATACAATGGCCCCCCACTTTGTCACACACAACACAGTAAATCAATCCGGTTTTTGGAACTCCACTTAATATACAAACCACTTGCTATTCAAGCCACAGAGCAGGCTCTACAGAGTAGTGAGGCCTGATTTATACCACCTGGTAGCAGCTAACCCCTCCCCCTTACTCAGCTACTCAGGAAACTGCAAAGGAAAAATGGTTACAAATTATGTCACTTTTGCAAACTTTGTAGCAAGCAAGCAATCAATACATATATCACATACAATGGCCCCCCACTTTGTCACACACAACACAGTAAATCAATCCGGTTTTTGGAACTCCACTTAATATACAAACCACTTGCTATTCAAGCCACAGAGCAGGCTCTACAGAGTAGTGAGGCCTGATTTATACCACCTGGTAGCAGCTAACCCCTCCCCCTTCCTCAGCTACTCAGGAAACTGCAAAGGAAAAATGGTTACAAATTATGTCACTTTTGCAAACTTTGTAGCAAGCAAGCAATCAATACATATATCACATACAATGGCCCCCCACTTTGTCACACACAACACAGTAAATCAATCCGGTTTTTGGAACTCCACTTAATATACAAACCACTTGCTATTCAAGCCACAGAGCAGGCTCTACAGAGTAGTGAGGCCTGATTTATACCACCTGGTAGCAGCTAACCCCTCCCCCTTACTCAGCTACTCAGGAAACTGCAAAGGAAAAATGGTTACAAATTATGTCACTTTTGCAAACTTTGTAGCAAGCAAGCAATCAATACATATATCACATACAATGGCCCCCCACTTTGTCACACACAACACAGTAAATCAATCCGGTTTTTGGAACTCCACTTAATATACAAACCACTTGCTATTCAAGCCACAGAGCAGGCTCTACAGAGTAGTGAGGCCTGATTTATACCACCTGGTAGCAGCTAACCCCTCCCCCTTACTCAGCTACTCAGGAAACTGCAAAGGAAAAATGGTTACAAATTATGTCACTTTTGCAAACTTTGTAGCAAGCAAGCAATCAATACATATATCACATACAATGGCCCCCCACTTTGTCACACACAACACAGTAAATCAATCCGGTTTTTGGAACTCCACTTAATATACAAACCACTTGCTATTCAAGCCACAGAGCAGGCTCTACAGAGTAGTGAGGCCTGATTTATACCACCTGGTAGCAGCTAACCCCTCCCCCTTACTCAGCTACTCAGGAAACTGCAAAGGAAAAATGGTTACAAATTATGTCACTTTTGCAAACTTTGTAGCAAGCAAGCAATCAATACATATATCACATACAATGGCCCCCCACTTTGTCACACACAACACAGTAAATCAATCCGGTTTTTGGAACTCCACTTAATATACAAACCACTTGCTATTCAAGCCACAGAGCAGGCTCTACAGAGTAGTGAGGCCTGATTTATACCACCTGGTAGCAGCTAACCCCTCCCCCTTACTCAGCTACTCAGGAAACTGCAAAGGAAAAATGGTTACAAATTATGTCACTTTTGCAAACTTTGTAGCAAGCAAGCAATCAATACATATATCACATACAATGGCCCCCCACTTTGTCACACACAACACAGTAAATCAATCCGGTTTTTGGAACTCCACTTAATATACAAACCACTTGCTATTCAAGCCACAGAGCAGGCTCTACAGAGTAGTGAGGCCTGATTTATACCACCTGGTAGCAGCTAACCCCTCCCCCTTACTCAGCTACTCAGGAAACTGCAAAGGAAAAATGGTTACAAATTATGTCACTTTTGCAAACTTTGTAGCAAGCAAGCAATCAATACATATATCACATACAATGGCCCCCCACTTTGTCACACACAACACAGTAAATCAATCCGGTTTTTGGAACTCCACTTAATATACAAACCACTTGCTATTCAAGCCACAGAGCAGGCTCTACAGAGTAGTGAGGCCTGATTTATACCACCTGGTAGCAGCTAACCCCTCCCCCTTACTCAGCTACTCAGGAAACTGCAAAGGAAAAATGGTTACAAATTATGTCACTTTTGCAAACTTTGTAGCAAGCAAGCAATCAATACATATATCACATACAATGGCCCCCCACTTTGTCACACACAACACAGTAAATCAATCCGGTTTTTGGAACTCCACTTAATATACAAACCACTTGCTATTCAAGCCACAGAGCAGGCTCTACAGAGTAGTGAGGCCTGATTTATACCACCTGGTAGCAGCTAACCCCTCCCCCTTACTCAGCTACTCAGGAAACTGCAAAGGAAAAATGGTTACAAATTATGTCACTTTTGCAAACTTTGTAGCAAGCAAGCAATCAATACATATATCACATACAATGGCCCCCCACTTTGTCACACACAACACAGTAAATCAATCCGGTTTTTGGAACTCCACTTAATATACAAACCACTTGCTATTCAAGCCACAGAGCAGGCTCTACAGAGTAGTGAGGCCTGATTTATACCACCTGGTAGCAGCTAACCCCTCCCCCTTACTCAGCTACTCAGGAAACTGCAAAGGAAAAATGGTTACAAATTATGTCACTTTTGCAAACTTTGTAGCAAGCAAGCAATCAATACATATATCACATACAATGGCCCCCCACTTTGTCACACACAACACAGTAAATCAATCCGGTTTTTGGAACTCCACTTAATATACAAACCACTTGCTATTCAAGCCACAGAGCAGGCTCTACAGAGTAGTGAGGCCTGATTTATACCACCTGGTAGCAGCTAACCCCTCCCCCTTACTCAGCTACTCAGGAAACTGCAAAGGAAAAATGGTTACAAATTATGTCACTTTTGCAAACTTTGTAGCAAGCAAGCAATCAATACATATATCACATACAATGGCCCCCCACTTTGTCACACACAACACAGTAAATCAATCCGGTTTTTGGAACTCCACTTAATATACAAACCACTTGCTATTCAAGCCACAGAGCAGGCTCTACAGAGTAGTGAGGCCTGATTTATACCACCTGGTAGCAGCTAACCCCTCCCCCTTACTCAGCTACTCAGGAAACTGCAAAGGAAAAATGGTTACAAATTATGTCACTTTTGCAAACTTTGTAGCAAGCAAGCAATCAATACATATATCACATACAATGGCCCCCCACTTTGTCACACACAACACAGTAAATCAATCCGGTTTTTGGAACTCCACTTAATATACAAACCACTTGCTATTCAAGCCACAGAGCAGGCTCTACAGAGTAGTGAGGCCTGATTTATACCACCTGGTAGCAGCTAACCCCTCCCCCTTACTCAGCTACTCAGGAAACTGCAAAGGAAAAATGGTTACAAATTATGTCACTTTTGCAAACTTTGTAGCAAGCAAGCAATCAATACATATATCACATACAATGGCCCCCCACTTTGTCACACACAACACAGTAAATCAATCCGGTTTTTGGAACTCCACTTAATATACAAACCACTTGCTATTCAAGCCACAGAGCAGGCTCTACAGAGTAGTGAGGCCTGATTTATACCACCTGGTAGCAGCTAACCCCTCCCCCTTACTCAGCTACTCAGGAAACTGCAAAGGAAAAATGGTTACAAATTATGTCACTTTTGCAAACTTTGTAGCAAGCAAGCAATCAATACATATATCACATACAATGGCCCCCCACTTTGTCACACACAACACAGTAAATCAATCCGGTTTTTGGAACTCCACTTAATATACAAACCACTTGCTATTCAAGCCACAGAGCAGGCTCTACAGAGTAGTGAGGCCTGATTTATACCACCTGGTAGCAGCTAACCCCTCCCCCTTACTCAGCTACTCAGGAAACTGCAAAGGAAAAATGGTTACAAATTATGTCACTTTTGCAAACTTTGTAGCAAGCAAGCAATCAATACATATATCACATACAATGGCCCCCCACTTTGTCACACACAACACAGTAAATCAATCCGGTTTTTGGAACTCCACTTAATATACAAACCACTTGCTATTCAAGCCACAGAGCAGGCTCTACAGAGTAGTGAGGCCTGATTTATACCACCTGGTAGCAGCTAACCCCTCCCCCTTACTCAGCTACTCAGGAAACTGCAAAGGAAAAATGGTTACAAATTATGTCACTTTTGCAAACTTTGTAGCAAGCAAGCAATCAATACATATATCACATACAATGGCCCCCCACTTTGTCACACACAACACAGTAAATCAATCCGGTTTTTGGAACTCCACTTAATATACAAACCACTTGCTATTCAAGCCACAGAGCAGGCTCTACAGAGTAGTGAGGCCTGATTTATACCACCTGGTAGCAGCTAACCCCTCCCCCTTACTCAGCTACTCAGGAAACTGCAAAGGAAAAATGGTTACAAATTATGTCACTTTTGCAAACTTTGTAGCAAGCAAGCAATCAATACATATATCACATACAATGGCCCCCCACTTTGTCACACACAACACAGTAAATCAATCCGGTTTTTGGAACTCCACTTAATATACAAACCACTTGCTATTCAAGCCACAGAGCAGGCTCTACAGAGTAGTGAGGCCTGATTTATACCACCTGGTAGCAGCTAACCCCTCCCCCTTACTCAGCTACTCAGGAAACTGCAAAGGAAAAATGGTTACAAATTATGTCACTTTTGCAAACTTTGTAGCAAGCAAGCAATCAATACATATATCACATACAATGGCCCCCCACTTTGTCACACACAACACAGTAAATCAATCCGGTTTTTGGAACTCCACTTAATATACAAACCACTTGCTATTCAAGCCACAGAGCAGGCTCTACAGAGTAGTGAGGCCTGATTTATACCACCTGGTAGCAGCTAACCCCTCCCCCTTACTCAGCTACTCAGGAAACTGCAAAGGAAAAATGGTTACAAATTATGTCACTTTTGCAAACTTTGTAGCAAGCAAGCAATCAATACATATATCACATACAATGGCCCCCCACTTTGTCACACACAACACAGTAAATCAATCCGGTTTTTGGAACTCCACTTAATATACAAACCACTTGCTATTCAAGCCACAGAGCAGGCTCTACAGAGTAGTGAGGCCTGATTTATACCACCTGGTAGCAGCTAACCCCTCCCCCTTACTCAGCTACTCAGGAAACTGCAAAGGAAAAATGGTTACAAATTATGTCACTTTTACAAACTTTGTAGCAAGCAAGCAATCAATACATATATCACATACAATGGCCCCCCACTTTGTCACACACAACACAGTAAATCAATCCGGTTTTTGGAACTCCACTTAATATACAAACCACTTGCTATTCAAGCCACAGAGCAGGCTCTACAGAGTAGTGAGGCCTGATTTATACCACCTGGTAGCAGCTAACCCCTCCCCCTTACTCAGCTACTCAGGAAACTGCAAAGGAAAAATGGTTACAAATTATGTCACTTTTGCAAACTTTGTAGCAAGCAAGCAATCAATACATATATCACATACAATGGCCCCCCACTTTGTCACACACAACACAGTAAATCAATCCGGTTTTTGGAACTCCACTTAATATACAAACCACTTGCTATTCAAGCCACAGAGCAGGCTCTACAGAGTAGTGAGGCCTGATTTATACCACCTGGTAGCAGCTAACCCCTCCCCCTTACTCAGCTACTCAGGAAACTGCAAAGGAAAAATGGTTACAAATTATGTCACTTTTGCAAACTTTGTAGCAAGCAAGCAATCAATACATATATCACATACAATGGCCCCCCACTTTGTCACACACAACACAGTAAATCAATCCGGTTTTTGGAACTCCACTTAATATACAAACCACTTGCTATTCAAGCCACAGAGCAGGCTCTACAGAGTAGTGAGGCCTGATTTATACCACCTGGTAGCAGCTAACCCCTCCCCCTTACTCAGCTACTCAGGAAACTGCAAAGGAAAAATGGTTACAAATTATGTCACTTTTGCAAACTTTGTAGCAAGCAAGCAATCAATACATATATCACATACAATGGCCCCCCACTTTGTCACACACAACACAGTAAATCAATCCGGTTTTTGGAACTCCACTTAATATACAAACCACTTGCTATTCAAGCCACAGAGCAGGCTCTACAGAGTAGTGAGGCCTGATTTATACCACCTGGTAGCAGCTAACCCCTCCCCCTTACTCAGCTACTCAGGAAACTGCAAAGGAAAAATGGTTACAAATTATGTCACTTTTGCAAACTTTGTAGCAAGCAAGCAATCAATACATATATCACATACAATGGCCCCCCACTTTGTCACACACAACACAGTAAATCAATCCGGTTTTTGGAACTCCACTTAATATACAAACCACTTGCTATTCAAGCCACAGAGCAGGCTCTACAGAGTAGTGAGGCCTGATTTATACCACCTGGTAGCAGCTAACCCCTCCCCCTTACTCAGCTACTCAGGAAACTGCAAAGGAAAAATGGTTACAAATTATGTCACTTTTGCAAACTTTGTAGCAAGCAAGCAATCAATACATATATCACATACAATGGCCCCCCACTTTGTCACACACAACACAGTAAATCAATCCGGTTTTTGGAACTCCACTTAATATACAAACCACTTGCTATTCAAGCCACAGAGCAGGCTCTACAGAGTAGTGAGGCCTGATTTATACCACCTGGTAGCAGCTAACCCCTCCCCCTTACTCAGCTACTCAGGAAACTGCAAAGGAAAAATGGTTACAAATTATGTCACTTTTGCAAACTTTGTAGCAAGCAAGCAATCAATACATATATCACATACAATGGCCCCCCACTTTGTCACACACAACACAGTAAATCAATCCGGTTTTTGGAACTCCACTTAATATACAAACCACTTGCTATTCAAGCCACAGAGCAGGCTCTACAGAGTAGTGAGGCCTGATTTATACCACCTGGCAGCAGCTAACCCCTCCCCCTTACTCAGCTACTCAGGAAACTGCAAAGGAAAAATGGTTACAAATTATGTCACTTTTGCAAACTTTGTAGCAAGCAAGCAATCAATACATATATCACATACAATGGCCCCCCACTTTGTCACACACAACACAGTAAATCAATCCGGTTTTTGGAACTCCACTTAATATACAAACCACTTGCTATTCAAGCCACAGAGCAGGCTCTACAGAGTAGTGAGGCCTGATTTATACCACCTGGTAGCAGCTAACCCCTCCCCCTTACTCAGCTACTCAGGAAACTGCAAAGGAAAAATGGTTACAAATTATGTCACTTTTGCAAACTTTGTAGCAAGCAAGCAATCAATACATATATCACATACAATGGCCCCCCACTTTGTCACACACAACACAGTAAATCAATCCGGTTTTTGGAACTCCACTTAATATACAAACCACTTGCTATTCAAGCCACAGAGCAGGCTCTACAGAGTAGTGAGGCCTGATTTATACCACCTGGTAGCAGCTAACCCCTCCCCCTTACTCAGCTACTCAGGAAACTGCAAAGGAAAAATGGTTACAAATTATGTCACTTTTGCAAACTTTGTAGCAAGCAAGCAATCAATACATATATCACATACAATGGCCCCCCACTTTGTCACACACAACACAGTAAATCAATCCGGTTTTTGGAACTCCACTTAATATACAAACCACTTGCTATTCAAGCCACACAGCAGGCTCTACAGAGTAGTGAGGCCTGATTTATACCACCTGGTAGCAGCTAACCCCTCCCCCTTACTCAGCTACTCAGGAAACTGCAAAGGAAAAATGGTTACAAATTATGTCACTTTTGCAAACTTTGTAGCAAGCAAGCAATCAATACATATATCACATACAATGGCCCCCCACTTTGTCACACACAACACAGTAAATCAATCCGGTTTTTGGAACTCCACTTAATATACAAACCACTTGCTATTCAAGCCACAGAGCAGGCTCTACAGAGTAGTGAGGCCTGATTTATACCACCTGGCAGCAGCTAACCCCTCCCCCTTACTCAGCTACTCAGGAAACTGCAAAGGAAAAATGGTTACAAATTATGTCACTTTTGCAAACTTTGTAGCAAGCAAGCAATCAATACATATATCACATACAATGGCCCCCCACTTTGTCACACACAACACAGTAAATCAATCCGGTTTTTGGAACTCCACTTAATATACAAACCACTTGCTATTCAAGCCACAGAGCAGGCTCTACAGAGTAGTGAGGCCTGATTTATACCACCTGGTAGCAGCTAACCCCTCCCCCTTACTCAGCTACTCAGGAAACTGCAAAGGAAAAATGGTTACAAATTATGTCACTTTTGCAAACTTTGTAGCAAGCAAGCAATCAATACATATATCACATACAATGGCCCCCCACTTTGTCACACACAACACAGTAAATCAATCCGCTTTTTGGAACTCCACTTAATATACAAACCACTTGCTATTCAAGCCACAGAGCAGGCTCTACAGAGTAGTGAGGCCTGATTTATACCACCTGGTAGCAGCTAACCCCTCCCCTTACTCAGCTACTCAGGAAACTGCAAAGGAAAAATGGTTAAAATTATGTCACTTTTGCAAACTTTGTAGCAAGCAAGCAATCATTACATATATCACATACAATGGCCCCCCACTTTGTCACACACAACACAGTAAATCAATCCGGTTTTTGGAACTCCACTTAATATACAAACCACTTGCTATTCAAGCCACAGAGCAGGCTCTACAGAGTAGTGAGGCCTGATTTATACCACCTGGCAGCAGCTAACCCTCCCCTTACTCAGCTACTCAGGAAACTGCAAAGGAAAAATGGTTACAAATTATGTCACTTTTGCAAACTTTGTAGCAAGCAAGCAATCAATACATATATCACATACAATGGCCCCCACTTTGTCACACACAACACAGTAAATCAATCCGGTTTTTGGAACTCCACTTAATATACAAACCACTTGCTATTCAAGCCACAGAGCAGGCTCTACAGAGTAGTGAGGCCTGATTTATACCACCTGGTAGCAGCTAACCCCTCCCCCTTACTCAGCTACTCAGGAAACTGCAAAGGAAAAATGGTTACAAATTATGTCACTTTTGCAAACTTTGTAGCAAGCAAGCAATCAATACATATATCACATACAATGGCCCCCCACTTTGTCACACACAACACAGTAAATCAATCCGGCTTTTTGGAACTCCACTTAATATACAAACCACTTGCTATTCAAGCCACAGAGCAGGCTCTACAGAGTAGTGAGGCCTGATTTATACCACCTGGTAGCAGCTAACCCCTCCCCCTTACTCAGCTACTCAGGAAACTGCAAAGGAAAAATGGTTACAAATTATGTCACTTTTGCAAACTTTGTAGCAAGCAAGCAATCAATACATATATCACATACAATGGCCCCCCACTTTGTCACACACAACACAGTAAATCAATCCGGTTTTGGAACTCCACTTAATATACAAACCACTTGCTATTCAAGCCACAGAGCAGGCTCTACAGAGTAGTGAGCCTGATTTATACCACCTGGTAGCAGCTAACCCCTCCCCCTTACTCAGCTACTCAGGAAACTGCAAAGGAAAAATGGTTACAAATTATGTCACTTTTTGCAAACTTTGTAGCAAGCAAGCAATCAATACATATTCACATACAATGGCCCCCCACTTTGTCACACACAACACAGTAAATCAATCCGGTTTTTGGAACTCCACTTAATACAAACCACTTGCTATTCAAGCCACAGAGCAGGCTCTACAGAGTAGTGAGGCCTGATTTATACCACCTGGTAGCAGCTAACCCCTCCCCCTTACTCAGCTACTCAGGAAACTGCAAAGGAAAAATGGTTACAAATTATGTCACTTTTGCAAACTTTGTAGCAAGCAAGCAATCAATACATATATCACATACAATGGCCCCCCACTTTGTCACACACAACACAGTAAATCAATCCGGTTTTTGGAACTCCACTTAATATACAAACCACTTGCTATTCAAGCCACAGAGCAGGCTCTACAGAGTAGTGAGGCCTGATTTATACCACCTGGTAGCAGCTAACCCCTCCCCCTTACTCAGCTACTCAGGAAACTGCAAAGGAAAAATGGTTACAAATTATGTCACTTTTGCAAACTTTGTAGCAAGCAAGCAATCAATACATATATCACATACAATGGCCCCCACTTTGTCACACACAACACAGTAAATCAATCCGGTTTTTGGAACTCGACTTAATATACAAACCACTTGCTATTCAAGCCACAGAGCAGGCTCTACAGAGTAGTGAGGCCTGATTTATACCACCTGGTAGCAGCTAACCCCTCCCCCTTACTCAGCTACTCAGGAAACTGCAAAGGAAAAATTGTTACAAATTATGTCACTTTTGCAAACTTTGTAGCAAGCAAGCAATCAATACATATATCACATACAATGGCCCCCCACTTTGTCACACACAACACAGTAAATCAATCCGGTTTTTGGAACTCCACTTAATATACAAACCACTTGCTATTCAAGCCACAGAGCAGGCTCTACAGAGTAGTGAGGCCTGATTTATACCACCTGGTAGCAGCTAACCCCTCCCCCTTACTCAGCTACTCAGGAAACTGCAAAGGAAAAATGGTTACAAATTATGTCACTTTTGCAAACTTTGTAGCAAGCAAGCAATCAATACATATATCACATACAATGGCCCCCCACTTTGTCACACACAACACAGTAAATCAATCCGGTTTTTGGAACTCCACTTAATATACAAACCACTTGCTATTCAAGCCACAGAGCAGGCTCTACAGAGTAGTGAGGCCTGATTTATACCACCTGGTAGCAGCTAACCCCTCCCCCTTACTCAGCTACTCAGGAAACTGCAAAGGAAAAATGGTTACAAATTATGTCACTTTTGCAAACTTTGTAGCAAGCAAGCAATCAATACATATATCACATACAATGCCCCCCACTTTGTCACACACAACACCAGTAAATCAATCCGGTTTTTGGAACTCCACTTAATATACAAACCACTTGCTATTCAAGCCACAGAGCAGGCTCTACAGAGTAGTGAGGCCTGATTTATACCACCTGGTAGCAGCTAACCCCTCCCCCTTACTCAGCTACTCAGGAAACTGCAAAGGAAAAATGGTTACAAATTATGTCACTTTTGCAAACTTTGTAGCAAGCAAGCAATCAATACATATATCACATACATGGCCCCCACTTTGTCACACACAACACAGTAAATCAATCCGGTTTTTGGAACTCGACTTAATATACAAACCACTTGCTATTCAAGCCACAGAGGCAGGCTCTACAGAGTAGTGAGGCCTGATTTATACCACCTGGTAGCAGCTAACCCCTCCCCCTTCCTCAGCTACTCAGGAAACTGCAAAGGAAAAATGGTTACAAATTATGTCACTTTTGCAAACTTTGTAGCAAGCAAGCAATCAATACATATATCACATACAATGGCCCCCCACTTTGTCACACACAACACAGTAAATCAATCCGGTTTTTGGAACTCCACTTAATATACAAACCACTTGCTATTCAAGCCACAGAGCAGGCTCTACAGAGTAGTGAGGCCTGATTTATACCACCTGGTAGCAGCTAACCCCTCCCCCTTACTCAGCTACTCAGGAAACTGCAAAGGAAAAATGGTTACAAATGATGTCACTTTTGCAAACTTTGTAGCAAGCAAGCAATCAATACATATATCACATACAATGGCCCCCCACTTTGTCACACACAACACAGTAAATCAATCCGGTTTTTGGAACTCCACTTAATATACAAACACTTGCTATTCAAGCCACAGAGCAGGCTCTACAGAGTAGTGAGGCCTGATTATACCACCTGGTAGCAGCTAACCCCTCCCCCTTACTCAGCTACTCAGGAAACTGCAAAGGAAAAATGGTTACAAATTATGTCACTTTTGCAACTTTGTAGCAAGCAAGCAATCAATACATATATCACATACAATGGCCCCCACTTTGTCACACACAACACAGTAAATCAATCCGGTTTTTGGAACTCCACTTAATATACAAACCACTTGCTATTCAAGCCACAGAGCAGGCTCTACAGAGTAGTGAGGCCTGATTTATACCACCTGGTAGCAGCTAACCCCTCCCCCTTCCTCAGCTACTCAGGAAACTGCAAAGGAAAAATGGTTACAAATTATGTCACTTTTGCAAACTTTGTAGCAAGCAAGCAATCAATACATATATCACATACAATGGCCCCCCACTTTGTCACACACAACACAGTAAATCAATCCGGTTTTTGGAACTCCACTTAATATACAAACCCACTTGCTATTCAAGCCACAGAGCAGGCTCTACAGAGTAGTGAGGCCTGATTTATACCACCTGGTAGCAGCTAACCCCTCCCCCTTACTCAGCTACTCAGGAAACTGCAAAGGAAAAATGGTTACAAATTATGTCACTTTTGCAAACTTTGTAGCAAGCAAGCAATCAATACATATATCACATACAATGGCCCCCCACTTTGTCACACACAACACAGTAAATCAATCCGGTTTTTGGAACTCCACTTAATATACAAACCACTTGCTATTCAAGCCACAGAGCAGGCTCTACAGAGTAGTGAGGCCTGATTTATACCACCTGGTAGCAGCTAACCCCTCCCCCTTACTCAGCTACTCAGGAAACTGCAAAGGAAAAATGGTTACAAATTATGTCACTTTTGCAAACTTTGTAGCAAGCAAGCAATCAATACATATATCACATACAATGGCCCCCCACTTTGTCACACACAACACAGTAAATCAATCCCGGTTTTTGGAACTCCACTTAATATACAAACCACTTGCTATTCAAGCCACAGAGCAGGCTCTACAGAGTAGTGAGGCCTGATTTATACCACCTGGTAGCAGCTAACCCCTCCCCCTTACTCAGCTACTCAGAAACTGCAAAGGAAAAATGTTACAAATTATGTCACTTTTGCAAACTTTGTAGCAAGCAAGCAATCAATACATATATCACATACAATGGCCCCCCACTTTGTCACACACAACACAGTAAATCAATCCGGTTTTGGAACTCCACTTAATATACAAACCACTTGCTATTCAAGCCACAGAGCAGGCTCTACAGAGTAGTGAGGCCTGATTTATACCACCTGGTAGCAGCTAACCCCTCCCCCTTACTCAGCTACTCAGGAAACTGCAAAGGAAAAATGGTTACAAATTATGTCACTTTTGCAAACTTTGTAGCAAGCAAGCAATCAATACATATATCACATACAATGGCCCCCCACTTTGTCACACACAACACAGTAATCAATCCGGTTTTTGGAACTCCACTTAATATACAAACCACTTGCTATTCAAGCCACAGAGCAGGCTCTACAGAGTAGTGAGGCCTGATTTATACCACCTGGTAGCAGCTAACCCCTCCCCCTTACTCAGCTACTCAGGAAACTGCAAAGGAAAAATGGTTACAAATTATGTCACTTTTGCAAACTTTGTAGCAAGCAAGCAATCAATACATATATCACATACAATGGCCCCCCACTTTGTCACACACAACACAGTAAATCAATCCGGTTTTTGGAACTCCACTTAATATACAAACCACTTGCTATTCAAGCCACAGAGCAGGGCTCTACAGAGTAGTGAGGCCTGATTTATACCACCTGGTAGCAGCTAACCCCTCCCCCTTACTCCGCTACTCAGGAAACTGCAAAGGAAAAATGGTTACAAATTATGTCACTTTTGCAAACTTTGTAGCAAGCAAGCAATCAATACATATATCACATACAATGGCCCCCCACTTTGTCACACACAACACAGTAAATCAATCCGGTTTTTGGAACTCCACTTAATATACAAACCACTTGCTATTCAAGCCACAGAGCAGGCTCTACAGAGTAGTGAGGCCTGATTTATACCACCTGGTAGCAGCTAACCCCTCCCCCTTACTCAGCTACTCAGGAAACTGCAAAGGAAAAATGGTTACAAATTATGTCACTTTTGCAAACTTTGTAGCAAGCAAGCAATCAATACATATATCACATACAATGGCCCCCCACTTTGTCACACACAACACAGTAAATCAATCCGGTTTTTGGAACTCCACTTAATATACAAACCACTTGCTATTCAAGCCACAGAGCAGGCTCTACAGAGTAGTGAGGCCTGATTTATACCACCTGGTAGCAGCTAACCCCTCCCCCTTACTCAGCTACTCAGGAAACTGCAAAGGAAAAATGGTTACAAATTATGTCACTTTTGCAAACTTTGTAGCAAGCAAGCAATCAATACATATATCACATAGAATGGCCCCCCACTTTGTCACACACAACACAGTAAATCAATCCGGTCTTTGGAACTCCACTTAATATACAAACCACTTGCTATTCAAGCCACAGAGCAGGCTCTACAGAGTAGTGAGGCCTGATTTATACCACCTGGTAGCAGCTAACCCCTCCCCCTTACTCAGCTACTCAGGAAACTGCAAAGGAAAAATGGTTACAAATTATGTCACTTTTGCAAACTTTGTAGCAAGCAAGCAATCAATACATATATCACATACAATGGCCCCCCACTTTGTCACACACAACACAGTAAATCAATCCGGTTTTTGGAACTCCACTTAATATACAAACCACTTGCTATTCAAGCCACAGAGCAGGCTCTACAGAGTAGTGAGGCCTGATTTATACCACCTGGTAGCAGCTAACCCCTCCCCCTTACTCAGCTACTCAGGAAACTGCAAAGGAAAAATGGTTACAAATTATGTCACTTTTGCAAACTTTGTAGCAAGCAAGCAATCAATACATATATCACATACAATGGCCCCCCACTTTGTCACACACAACACAGTAAATCAATCCGGTTTTTGGAACTCCACTTAATATACAAACCACTTGCTATTCAAGCCACAGAGCAGGCTCTACAGAGTAGTGAGGCCTGATTTATACCACCTGGTAGCAGCTAACCCCTCCCCCTTACTCAGCTACTCAGGAAACTGCAAAGGAAAAATGGTTACAAATTATGTCACTTTTGCAAACTTTGTAGCAAGCAAGCAATCAATACATATATCACATACAATGGCCCCCCACTTTGTCACACACAACACAGTAAATCAATCCGGTTTTTGGAACTCCACTTAATATACAAACCACTTGCTATTCAAGCCACAGAGCAGGCTCTACAGAGTAGTGAGGCCTGATTTATACCACCTGGTAGCAGCTAACCCCTCCCCCTTACTCAGCTACTCAGGAAACTGCAAAGGAAAAATGGTTACAAATTATGTCACTTTTGCAAACTTTGTAGCAAGCAAGCAATCAATACATATATCACATACAATGGCCCCCCACTTTGTCACACACAACACAGTAAATCAATCCGGTTTTTGGAACTCCACTTAATATACAAACCACTTGCTATTCAAGCCACAGAGCAGGCTCTACAGAGTAGTGAGGCCTGATTTATACCACCTGGTAGCAGCTAACCCCTCCCCCTTACTCAGCTACTCAGGAAACTGCAAAGGAAAAATGGTTACAAATTATGTCACTTTTGCAAACTTTGTAGCAAGCAAGCAATCAATACATATATCACATACAATGGCCCCCCACTTTGTCACACACAACACAGTAAATCAATCCGGTTTTTGGAACTCCACTTAATATACAAACCACTTGCTATTCAAGCCACAGAGCAGGCTCTACAGAGTAGTGAGGCCTGATTTATACCACCTGGTAGCAGCTAACCCCTCCCCCTTACTCAGCTACTCAGGAAACTGCAAAGGAAAAATGGTTACAAATTATGTCACTTTTGCAAACTTTGTAGCAAGCAAGCAATCAATACATATATCACATACAATGGCCCCCCACTTTGTCACACACAACACAGTAAATCAATCCGGTTTTTGGAACTCCACTTAATATACAAACCACTTGCTATTCAAGCCACAGAGCAGGCTCTACAGAGTAGTGAGGCCTGATTTATACCACCTGGTAGCAGCTAACCCCTCCCCCTTACTCAGCTACTCAGGAAACTGCAAAGGAAAAATGGTTACAAATTATGTCACTTTTGCAAACTTTGTAGCAAGCAAGCAATCAATACATATATCACATACAATGGCCCCCCACTTTGTCACACACAACACAGTAAATCAATCCGGTTTTTGGAACTCCACTTAATATACAAACCACTTGCTATTCAAGCCACAGAGCAGGCTCTACAGAGTAGTGAGGCCTGATTTATACCACCTGGTAGCAGCTAACCCCTCCCCCTTACTCAGCTACTCAGGAAACTGCAAAGGAAAAATGGTTACAAATTATGTCACTTTTGCAAACTTTGTAGCAAGCAAGCAATCAATACATATATCACATACAATGGCCCCCCACTTTGTCACACACAACACAGTAAATCAATCCGGTTTTTGGAACTCCACTTAATATACAAACCACTTGCTATTCAAGCCACAGAGCAGGCTCTACAGAGTAGTGAGGCCTGATTTATACCACCTGGTAGCAGCTAACCCCTCCCCCTTACTCAGCTACTCAGGAAACTGCAAAGGAAAAATGGTTACAAATTATGTCACTTTTGCAAACTTTGTAGCAAGCAAGCAATCAATACATATATCACATACAATGGCCCCCCACTTTGTCACACACAACACAGTAAATCAATCCGGTTTTTGGAACTCCACTTAATATACAAACCACTTGCTATTCAAGCCACAGAGCAGGCTCTACAGAGTAGTGAGGCCTGATTTATACCACCTGGTAGCAGCTAACCCCTCCCCCTTACTCAGCTACTCAGGAAACTGCAAAGGAAAAATGGTTACAAATTATGTCACTTTTGCAAACTTTGTAGCAAGCAAGCAATCAATACATATATCACATACAATGGCCCCCCACTTTGTCACACACAACACAGTAAATCAATCCGGTTTTTGGAACTCCACTTAATATACAAACCACTTGCTATTCAAGCCACAGAGCAGGCTCTACAGAGTAGTGAGGCCTGATTTATACCACCTGGTAGCAGCTAACCCCTCCCCCTTACTCAGCTACTCAGGAAACTGCAAAGGAAAAATGGTTACAAATTATGTCACTTTTGCAAACTTTGTAGCAAGCAAGCAATCAATACATATATCACATACAATGGCCCCCCACTTTGTCACACACAACACAGTAAATCAATCCGGTTTTTGGAACTCCACTTAATATACAAACCACTTGCTATTCAAGCCACAGAGCAGGCTCTACAGAGTAGTGAGGCCTGATTTATACCACCTGGTAGCAGCTAACCCCTCCCCCTTACTCAGCTACTCAGGAAACTGCAAAGGAAAAATGGTTACAAATTATGTCACTTTTGCAAACTTTGTAGCAAGCAAGCAATCAATACATATATCACATACAATGGCCCCCCACTTTGTCACACACAACACAGTAAATCAATCCGGTTTTTGGAACTCCACTTAATATACAAACCACTTGCTATTCAAGCCACAGAGCAGGCTCTACAGAGTAGTGAGGCCTGATTTATACCACCTGGTAGCAGCTAACCCCTCCCCCTTACTCAGCTACTCAGGAAACTGCAAAGGAAAAATGGTTACAAATTATGTCACTTTTGCAAACTTTGTAGCAAGCAAGCAATCAATACATATATCACATACAATGGCCCCCCACTTTGTCACACACAACACAGTAAATCAATCCGGTTTTTGGAACTCCACTTAATATACAAACCACTTGCTATTCAAGCCACAGAGCAGGCTCTACAGAGTAGTGAGGCCTGATTTATACCACCTGGTAGCAGCTAACCCCTCCCCCTTACTCAGCTACTCAGGAAACTGCAAAGGAAAAATGGTTACAAATTATGTCACTTTTGCAAACTTTGTAGCAAGCAAGCAATCAATACATATATCACATACAATGGCCCCCCACTTTGTCACACACAACACAGTAAATCAATCCGGTTTTTGGAACTCCACTTAATATACAAACCACTTGCTATTCAAGCCACAGAGCAGGCTCTACAGAGTAGTGAGGCCTGATTTATACCACCTGGTAGCAGCTAACCCCTCCCCCTTACTCAGCTACTCAGGAAACTGCAAAGGAAAAATGGTTACAAATTATGTCACTTTTGCAAACTTTGTAGCAAGCAAGCAATCAATACATATATCACATACAATGGCCCCCCACTTTGTCACACACAGCACAGTAAATCAATCCGGTTTTTGGAACTCCACTTAATATACAAACCACATGCTATTCAAGCCACAGAGCAGGCTCTACAGAGTAGTGAGGCCTGATTTATACCACCTGGTAGCAGCTAACCCCTCCCCCTTACTCAGCTACTCAGGAAACTGCAAAGGAAAAATGGTTACAAATTTTGTCACTTTTGCAAACTTTGTAGCAAGCAAGCAATCAATACATATATCACATACAATGGCCCCCCACTTTGTCACACAGAACACAGTAAATCAATCCGGTTTTTGGAACTCCACTTAATATACAAATCACTTGCTATTCAAGCCACAGAGCAGGCTCTACAGAGTAGTGAGGCCTGATTTATACCACCTGGTAGCAGCTAACCCCTCCCCCTTACTCAGCTACTCAGGAAACTGCAAAGGAAAAATGGTTACAAATTATGTCACTTTTGCAAACTTTGTAGCAAGCAAGCAATCAATACATATATCACATACAATGGCCCCCCACTTTGTCACACACAACACAGTAAATCAATCCGGTTTTTGGAACTCCACTTAATATACAAACCACTTGCTATTCAAGCCACAGAGCAGGCTCTACAGAGTAGTGAGGCCTGATTTATACCACCTGGTAGCAGCTAACCCCTCCCCCTTACTCAGCTACTCAGGAAACTGCAAAGGAAAAATGGTTACAAATTATGTCACTTTTGCAAACTTTGTAGCAAGCAAGCAATCAATACATATATCACATACAATGGCCCCCCACTTTGTCACACACAACACAGTAAATCAATCCGGTTTTTGGAACTCCACTTAATATACAAACCACTTGCTATTCAAGCCACAGAGCAGGCTCTACAGAGTAGTGAGGCCTGATTTATACCACCTGGTAGCAGCTAACCCCTCCCCCTTACTCAGCTACTCAGGAAACTGCAAAGGAAAAATGGTTACAAATTATGTCACTTTTGCAAACTTTGTAGCAAGCAAGCAATCAATACATTTATCACATACAATGGCCCCCCACTTTGTCACACACAGCACAGTAAATCAATCCGGTTTTTGGAACTCCACTTAATATACAAACCACATGCTATTCAAGCCACAGAGCAGGCTCTACAGAGTAGTGAGGCCTGATTTATACCACCTGGTAGCAGCTAACCCCTCCCCCTTACTCAGCTACTCAGGAAACTGCAAAGGAAAAATGGTTACAAATTTTGTCACTTTTGCAAACTTTGTAGCAAGCAAGCAATCAATACATATATCACATACAATGGCCCCCCACTTTGTCACACAGAACACAGTAAATCAATCCGGTTTTTGGAACTCCACTTAATATACAAATCACTTGCTATTCAAGCCACAGAGCAGGCTCTACAGAGTAGTGAGGCCTTATTTATACCACCTGGTAGCAGCTAACCCCTCCCCCTTACTCAGCTACTCAGGAAACTGCAAAGGAAAAATGGTTACAAATTATGTCACTTTTGCAAACTTTGTAGCAAGCAAGCAATCAATACATATATCACATACAATGGCCCCCCACTTTGTCACACACAACACAGTAAATCAATCCGGTTTTTGGAACTCCACTTAATATACAAACCACTTGCTATTCAAGCCACAGAGCAGGCTCTACAGAGTAGTGAGGCCTGATTTATACCACCTGGTAGCAGCTAACCCCTCCCCCTTACTCAGCTACT
The DNA here is from genome assembly GCF_050947455.1 of Rhinoderma darwinii. NCBI lineage: Eukaryota > Metazoa > Chordata > Amphibia > Anura > Rhinodermatidae > Rhinoderma > Rhinoderma darwinii. The sequence goes on along the minus strand of NC_134692.1, from coordinate 88,776,531 downwards.
CAGGAAACTGCAAAGGAAAAATGGTTACAAATTATGTCACTTTTGCAAACTTTGTAGCAAGCAAGCAATCAATACATATATCACATACAATGGCCCCCCACTTTGTCACACACAACACAGTAAATCAATCCGGTTTTTGGAACTCCACTTAATATACAAACCACTTGCTATTCAAGCCACAGAGCAGGCTCTACAGAGTAGTGAGGCCTGATTTATACCACCTGGTAGCAGCTAACCCCTCCCCCTTACTCAGCTACTCAGGAAACTGCAAAGGAAAAATGGTTACAAATTATGTCACTTTTGCAAACTTTGTAGCAAGCAAGCAATCAATACATATATCACATACAATGGCCCCCCACTTTGTCACACACAACACAGTAAATCAATCCGGTTTTTGGAACTCCACTTAATATACAAACCACTTGCTATTCAAGCCACAGAGCAGGCTCTACAGAGTAGTGAGGCCTGATTTATACCACCTGGTAGCAGCTAACCCCTCCCCCTTACTCAGCTACTCAGGAAACTGCAAAGGAAAAATGGTTACAAATTATGTCACTTTTGCAAACTTTGTAGCAAGCAAGCAATCAATACATATATCACATACAATGGCCCCCCACTTTGTCACACACAACACAGTAAATCAATCCGGTTTTTGGAACTCCACTTAATATACAAACCACTTGCTATTCAAGCCACAGAGCAGGCTCTACAGAGTAGTGAGGCCTGATTTATACCACCTGGTAGCAGCTAACCCCTCCCCCTTACTCAGCTACTCCGGAAACTGCAAAGGAAAAATGGTTACAAATTATGTCACTTTTGCAAACTTTGTAGCAAGCAAGCAATCAATACATATATCACATACAATGGCCCCCCACTTTGTCACACACAACACCGTAAATCAATCCGGTTTTTGGAACTCCACTTAATATACAAACCACTTGCTATTCAAGCCACAGAGCAGGCTCTACAGAGTAGTGAGGCCTGATTTATACCACCTGGTAGCAGCTAACCCCTCCCCCTTACTCAGCTACTCAGGAAACTGCAAAGGAAAAATGGTTACAAATTATGTCACTTTTGCAAACTTTGTAGCAAGCAAGCAATCAATACATATATCACATACAATGGCCCCCCACTTTGTCACACACAACACAGTAAATCAATCCGGTTTTTGGAACTCCACTTAATATACAAACCACTTGCTATTCAAGCCACAGAGCAGGCTCTACAGAGTAGTGAGGCCTGATTTATACCACCTGGTAGCAGCTAACCCCTCCCCCTTACTCCGCTACTCAGGAAACTGCAAAGGAAAAATGGTTACAAATTATGTCACTTTTGCAAACTTTGTAGCAAGCAAGCAATCAATACATATATCACATACAATGGCCCCCCACTTTGTCACACACAACACAGTAAATCAATCCGGTTTTTGGAACTCCACTTAATATACAAACCACTTGCTATTCAAGCCACAGAGCAGGCTCTACAGAGTAGTGAGGCCTGATTTATACCACCTGGTAGCAGCTAACCCCTCCCCCTTACTCAGCTACTCAGGAAACTGCAAAGGAAAAATGGTTACAAATTATGTCACTTTTGCAAACTTTGTAGCAAGCAAGCAATCAATACATATATCACATACAATGGCCCCCCACTTTGTCACACACAACACAGTAAATCAATCCGGTTTTTGGAACTCCACTTAATATACAAACCACTTGCTATTCAAGCCACAGAGCAGGCTCTACAGAGTAGTGAGGCCTGATTTATACCACCTGGTAGCAGCTAACCCCTCCCCCTTACTCAGCTACTCAGGAAACTGCAAAGGAAAAATGGTTACAAATTATGTCACTTTTGCAAACTTTGTAGCAAGCAAGCAATCAATACATATATCACATACAATGGCCCCCCACTTTGTCACACACAACACAGTAAATCAATCCGGTTTTTGGAACTCCACTTAATATACAAACCACTTGCTATTCAAGCCACAGAGCAGGCTCTACAGAGTAGTGAGGCCTGATTTATACCACCTGGTAGCAGCTAACCCCTCCCCCTTACTCAGCTACTCAGGAAACTGCAAAGGAAAAATGGTTACAAATTATGTCACTTTTGCAAACTTTGTAGCAAGCAAGCAATCAATACATATATCACATACAATGGCCCCCCACTTTGTCACACACAACACAGTAAATCAATCCGGTTTTTGGAACTCCACTTAATATACAAACCACTTGCTATTCAAGCCACAGAGCAGGCTCTACAGAGTAGTGAGGCCTGATTTATACCACCTGGTAGCAGCTAACCCCTCCCCCTTACTCAGCTACTCAGGAAACTGCAAAGGAAAAATGGTTACAAATTATGTCACTTTTGCAAACTTTGTAGCAAGCAAGCAATCAATACATATATCACATACAATGGCCCCCCACTTTGTCACACACAACACAGTAAATCAATCCGGTTTTTGGAACTCCACTTAATATACAAACCACTTGCTATTCAAGCCACAGAGCAGGCTCTACAGAGTAGTGAGGCCTGATTTATACCACCTGGTAGCAGCTAACCCCTCCCCCTTACTCAGCTACTCAGGAAACTGCAAAGGAAAAATGGTTACAAATTATGTCACTTTTGCAAACTTTGTAGCAAGCAAGCAATCAATACATATATCACATACAATGGCCCCCCACTTTGTCACACACAACACAGTAAATCAATCCGGTTTTTGGAACTCCACTTAATATACAAACCACTTGCTATTCAAGCCACAGAGCAGGCTCTACAGAGTAGTGAGGCCTGATTTATACCACCTGGTAGCAGCTAACCCCTCCCCCTTACTCAGCTACTCAGGAAACTGCAAAGGAAAAATGGTTACAAATTATGTCACTTTTGCAAACTTTGTAGCAAGCAAGCAATCAATACATATATCACATACAATGGCCCCCCACTTTGTCACACACAACACAGTAAATCAATCCGGTTTTTGGAACTCCACTTAATATACAAACCACTTGCTATTCAAGCCACAGAGCAGGCTCTACAGAGTAGTGAGGCCTGATTTATACCACCTGGTAGCAGCTAACCCCTCCCCCTTACTCCGCTACTCAGGAAACTGCAAAGGAAAAATGGTTACAAATTATGTCACTTTTGCAAACTTTGTAGCAAGCAAGCAATCAATACATATATCACATACAATGGCCCCCCACTTTGTCACACACAACACAGTAAATCAATCCGGTTTTTGGAACTCCACTTAATATACAAACCACTTGCTATTCAAGCCACAGAGCAGGCTCTACAGAGTAGTGAGGCCTGATTTATACCACCTGGTAGCAGCTAACCCCTCCCCCTTACTCAGCTACTCAGGAAACTGCAAAGGAAAAATGGTTACAAATTATGTCACTTTTGCAAACTTTGTAGCAAGCAAGCAATCAATACATATATCACATACAATGGCCCCCCACTTTGTCACACACAACACAGTAAATCAATCCGGTTTTTGGAACTCCACTTAATATACAAACCACTTGCTATTCAAGCCACAGAGCAGGCTCTACAGAGTAGTGAGGCCTGATTTATACCACCTGGTAGCAGCTAACCCCTCCCCCTTACTCAGCTACTCAGGAAACTGCAAAGGAAAAATGGTTACAAATTATGTCACTTTTGCAAACTTTGTAGCAAGCAAGCAATCAATACATATATCACATACAATGGCCCCCCACTTTGTCACACACAACACAGTAAATCAATCCGGTTTTTGGAACTCCACTTAATATACAAACCACTTGCTATTCAAGCCACAGAGCAGGCTCTACAGAGTAGTGAGGCCTGATTTATACCACCTGGTAGCAGCTAACCCCTCCCCCTTACTCAGCTACTCAGGAAACTGCAAAGGAAAAATGGTTACAAATTATGTCACTTTTGCAAACTTTGTAGCAAGCAAGCAATCAATACATATATCACATACAATGGCCCCCCACTTTGTCACACACAACACAGTAAATCAATCCGGTTTTTGGAACTCCACTTAATATACAAACCACTTGCTATTCAAGCCACAGAGCAGGCTCTACAGAGTAGTGAGGCCTGATTTATACCACCTGGTAGCAGCTAACCCCTCCCCCTTACTCAGCTACTCAGGAAACTGCAAAGGAAAAATGGTTACAAATTATGTCACTTTTGCAAACTTTGTAGCAAGCAAGCAATCAATACATATATCACATACAATGGCCCCCCACTTTGTCACACACAACACAGTAAATCAATCCGGTTTTTGGAACTCCACTTAATATACAAACCACTTGCTATTCAAGCCACAGAGCAGGCTCTACAGAGTAGTGAGGCCTGATTTATACCACCTGGTAGCAGCTAACCCCTCCCCCTTACTCAGCTACTCAGGAAACTGCAAAGGAAAAATGGTTACAAATTATGTCACTTTTGCAAACTTTGTAGCAAGCAAGCAATCAATACATATATCCATACAATGGCCCCCCACTTTGTCACACACAACACAGTAAATCAATCCGGTTTTTGGAACTCCACTTAATATACAAACCACTTGCTATTCAAGCCACAGAGCAGGCTCTACAGAGTAGTGAGGCCTGATTTATACCACCTGGTAGCAGCTAACCCCTCCCCCTTACTCAGCTACTCAGGAAACTGCAAAGGAAAAATGGTTACAAATTATGTCACTTTTGCAAACTTTGTAGCAAGCAAGCAATCAATACATATATCACATACAATGACCCCCCACTTTGTCACACACAACACAGTAAATCAATCCGGTTTTTGGAACTCCACTTAATATACAAACCACTTGCTATTCAAGCCACAGAGCAGGCTCTACAGAGTAGTGAGGCCTGATTTATACCACCTGGTAGCAGCTAACCCCTCCCCCTTACTCAGCTACTCAGGAAACTGCAAAGGAAAAATGGTTACAAATTATGTCACTTTTGCAAACTTTGTAGCAAGCAAGCAATCAATACATATATCACATACAATGGCCCCCCACTTTGTCACACACAACACAGTAAATCAATCCGGTTTTTGGAACTCCACTTAATATACAAACCACTTGCTATTCAAGCCACAGAGCAGGCTCTACAGAGTAGTGAGGCCTGATTTATACCACCTGGTAGCAGCTAACCCCTCCCCCTTACTCAGCTACTCAGGAAACTGCAAAGGAAAAATGGTTACAAATTATGTCACTTTTGCAAACTTTGTAGCAAGCAAGCAATCAATACATATATCACATACAATGGCCCCCCACTTTGTCACACACAACACAGTAAATCAATCCGGTTTTTGGAACTCCACTTAATATACAAACCACTTGCTATTCAAGCCACAGAGCAGGCTCTACAGAGTAGTGAGGCCTGATTTATACCACCTGGTAGCAGCTAACCCCTCCCCCTTACTCAGCTACTCAGGAAACTGCAAAGGAAAAATGGTTACAAATTATGTCACTTTTGCAAACTTTGTAGCAAGCAAGCAATCAATACATATATCACATACAATGGCCCCCCACTTTGTCACACACAACACAGTAAATCAATCCGGTTTTTGGAACTCCACTTAATATACAAACCACTTGCTATTCAAGCCACAGAGCAGGCTCTACAGAGTAGTGAGGCCTGATTTATACCACCTGGTAGCAGCTAACCCCTCCCCCTTACTCAGCTACTCAGGAAACTGCAAAGGAAAAATGGTTACAAATTATGTCACTTTTGCAAACTTTGTAGCAAGCAAGCAATCAATACATATATCCATACAATGGCCCCCCACTTTGTCACACACAACACAGTAAATCAATCCGGTTTTTGGAACTCCACTTAATATACAAACCACTTGCTATTCAAGCCACAGAGCAGGCTCTACAGAGTAGTGAGGCCTGATTTATACCACCTGGTAGCAGCTAACCCCTCCCCCTTACTCAGCTACTCAGGAAACTGCAAAGGAAAAATGGTTACAAATTATGTCACTTTTGCAAACTTTGTAGCAAGCAAGCAATCAATACATATATCACATACAATGACCCCCCACTTTGTCACACACAACACAGTAAATCAATCCGGTTTTTGGAACTCCACTTAATATACAAACCACTTGCTATTCAAGCCACAGAGCAGGCTCTACAGAGTAGTGAGGCCTGATTTATACCACCTGGTAGCAGCTAACCCCTCCCCCTTACTCAGCTACTCAGGAAACTGCAAAGGAAAAATGGTTACAAATTATGTCACTTTTGCAAACTTTGTAGCAAGCAAGCAATCAATACATATATCACATACAATGGCCCCCCACTTTGTCACACACAACACAGTAAATCAATCCGGTTTTTGGAACTCCACTTAATATACAAACCACTTGCTATTCAAGCCACAGAGCAGGCTCTACAGAGTAGTGAGGCCTGATTTATACCACCTGGTAGCAGCTAACCCCTCCCCCTTACTCAGCTACTCAGGAAACTGCAAAGAAAAAATGGTTACAAATTATGTCACTTTTGCAAACTTTGTAGCAAGCAAGCAATCAATACATATATCACATACAATGGCCCCCCACTTTGTCACACACAACACAGTAAATCAATCCGGTTTTTGGAACTCCACTTAATATACAAACCACTTGCTATTCAAGCCACAGAGCAGGCTCTACAGAGTAGTGAGGCCTGATTTATACCACCTGGTAGCAGCTAACCCCTCCCCCTTACTCAGCTACTCAGGAAACTGCAAAGGAAAAATGGTTACAAATTATGTCACTTTTGCAAACTTTGTAGCAAGCAAGCAATCAATACATATATCACATACAATGGCCCCCCACTTTGTCACACACAACACAGTAAATCAATCCGGTTTTTGGAACTCCACTTAATATACAAACCACTTGCTATTCAAGCCACAGAGCAGGCTCTACAGAGTAGTGAGGCCTGATTTATACCACCTGGTAGCAGCTAACCCCTCCCCCTTACTCAGCTACTCAGGAAACTGCAAAGGAAAAATGGTTACAAATTATGTCACTTTTGCAAACTTTGTAGCAAGCAAGCAATCAATACATATATCACATACAATGGCCCCCCACTTTGTCACACACAACACAGTAAATCAATCCGGTTTTTGGAACTCCACTTAATATACAAACCACTTGCTATTCAAGCCACAGAAATGGATCTCTGATCTTCCCTGAACTGGGATTGTAAAGCATGCCTAATCTGAACACAACGGAATGTATCTCTCTCAGGTATCCGGAATGTTTCCTGTATCTCTCTTGCTGATATCATATGTCCCTCATCATCTATCAGGTTTGCACCTCTGTTATGCCTACTTCAATCCAAAAATCAGAATCCTGCATCCCCCTGAAATGAGACAGACCCTGATGAGACCAAAGTGGCAGTTCTGCAACTATGTCCTCCCATTCCAGAACTTTCTTAACATGTGACCAGACCTGCCTGGCTAGTTTGATTATTGGCAAGGATTGCCTAGGGCTATATCCATGCGGTTCAAGTATGGGCCACAAAGAAGGGATCCGAAGAAAATGGGCTAAGTGGAGTTCTGCATTAGGCATTGGTTCCTCAGCCACCCATGCCTTAATATATCTTAGCTGGCCTGCCAAGTAGTACAGGAACACGTCAGGTAGAGCGGCCCCCGCTTGTTCCTTGGGGCGTTGGAGTGTGCTAAGTTTAAGCTTGGGGCGACTCTCCCCCCAAACAAATGAGGAAAATAAAGAGCTCACCAGGCTGAAAAATCGTTTAGGGACCAGGGAGTCCGCGTGTTCTAGGAGATATAACATTTTGGGCAGCACTATCATTTTAATTAAATTTATTCTTCCTGCGGTCGATATAGGGAGCGCCTTCCAGACAGCAAATTTATCTCTCAGATATGTCAACAGGGGATATATATTAAGATCATATGAAGTGACAGTATCCCTAACTATAAGGACCTCTAAGTATTTAAAACAGGAGACCACCTGCAGGCCCTGGAAGTCCGTGTCCCACCCACAGTTATCAGGTCTAAGGGGCATAAGAAATGACTTACTCCAATTAATATATAGGCCTGAGAACCGTCCAAACTCTTCCAGTATTGTCATTGCTCTGGGTAAGGAGGCGTTTGGATTAGCCATATACAAAATCATGTCATCAGCATAGAGGCCGATCCGATCCTCCCGTGGTCCTATGCGAATACCCTGAAAAGCCGCATCCCGACGGATGCGGATAGCCAGGGGCTCGATGGCCACTGCAAACAGAAGAGGGGACAGGGGGCATCCCTGCCTCGTGCCTCTATGGAGACGAAAGGAGGGGGACAAAATCCCATTGACCAACACCGATGCTCTTGGATCTTTGTATAGGATTTTAATCCATTTAAGGAAGCTCTCGCCAAATCCAAATCTGCGAAGGACCTCAAACAGATAAGGCCACTCCACTGAATCAAAGGCCTTAGCCGCATCCAACGAGGCCAACGCCCAGTCCTGCTGCTCCCACCACCCTATCTGGGTCACCACCTGAGTACTGCGGATATTATCCGATGTTGATTTGCCTGGGATAAAACCGGATTGGTCCGGATGTATAATGTCTGTGATAGCGCCGCTGAGTCTATTAGCTAAAAGTTTGGTTAGAATTTTATAATCCACATTGAGTAGGGATATCGGGCGGTACGACCCACATTCCTCTGAACTTTTCCCTGGTTTCAAAATGACAACTATAGTGGCATCTTTCATCGAGACAGGTAGCTCACCCTTCTGAAAGGCGTCCTCAAATACAGTTAACAACTGGGGATTTAGAACATCTGCATATTTAATATACACCTCTAGGGGGAGTCCATCCTGACCCGACGCCTTCCCTTTAGTCATGGAAGATAAGCATTCTTCAATCTCCTGGATCGAGAAAGGGGCCTCTAACTTTATTCTATTCTCCTCTGACAACCCTGGAAAGTTTGCCCCATCTAAATAGGTGTTCAATTCCTCCATAGAATACTGTGCCTGCGAAGTGTAGAGCTCCCCATAAAAATCTGCGAATCTGTTCAGTATGTCTAGTGGCGTAGTAGCCATACCCTGATTTGGTTGGGATATACGTAGCACTGGGGGGGGACATGGAATTCTGTTTCGCTATTTGTGCAAGCAGCTTACTTGACTGATTACCGTGCTCAAAAAAGGATTGTTTAGAGAAGAATATCCGTCTTGCTGCCTTCTCCTTGACTAGAAGCAAATATTGTCTGCCCGCTGCCAGCCAAGCTTCTCTGTTAACCTGGGTTGGGTCCCGTACGAAAGTATCCTCTAAATCCCTGCATTGTTGTGCTAAATCCACTTCTTGTCTGGCTGAGGAGCGTTTAACATAGGATATAGAGGATCTCAAGCACCCACTCAGGTATGCCTTTAGTGTATCCCATACCAGAGCACTATTTTGTTCTTGTGAATGAGCTCCTAAAAAGACATCTAGTTGGTCAGGTATTCTGTCACTCCCCGTAAACAATTGCAACCAAAAAGGGTGTATTTTAAGAGCTCCCCTCATTCCCTCTGCCCGCTGATTTAACTGTAAAAGAATCGGGCTGTGGTCTGACACCCCCCTGGGCAGGTGCTCTATAGAATCCATGCTTGAGAAAATGGCGGGAGATCCAAACACGTAGTCAATGCGAGACAATGCGTTAAACTGCGGAGTATGGCACGTGTATTCCCTTATTCCCGGGTGGCTCACTCTCCATAGATCCAACCATCCTATCTCACCTATCAGAGATGCTAGCGGCGTGGGACTCATGGGGTCCCGGGGGCCCGTCCTGACAGTAAAGCGATCCAACAGAGGGTCTATGGTGAGGTTCAGATCCCCCATTAATATAACTCGCGCCTCCTGATAAGTGGATGCAAATGAGATGGCCTCACTGATTATATTCATTGAGCCCTGTGGCGGGTTGTAGATACCAATTATGACATAAGGGATAGAGTTTACATTAGCATGAACTAGCACATATCTGCCATCAGCATCTGTTCCTCCCAGCGCAGATTCCTATGTACTAGCAGTGATACTCCCCGTGATGCTGAGGATCTAGTGGCATGCCGCCCCCATTGAATCCAAGATTTACTCAGCATATGCACCCTATCTGGCGTAAGATGCGTTTCCTGAAGGCATATAATATGAGGCATGTGCCTCCGTAGTACAGAAAAGATCATATTTCTCTTACCCGGCGTTCCCATCCCCCTCACATTCCAGGACATAAATTTAAGTGTCGCCATCTTCCTTTCTATACCATATCTCTATGTGAAGGCACCATCACCCCACAATCAGCGAGCAGTGATAATGGGGCCCTGTTCCCATGTCATCATGTAGCAGGCATGAAAAACCGTATCGAACCATAAACCAGTAACTTTGAACAATTAAGCTCATCAGGAGCTGCGCAAGCCTACAAGGCATAGAAAATTCAAAATGCAGAAAAAAGGGGGAAGTTTCCACTGTGAAGGTTAATAACACAGAGGAATCAAGATAACAATAGTACCTTTTCAATGGCTTCACCCTTTGTTAAGCTGTATTTCAGCCATATAAGATTCCCTGTTCCCTTCCTCATAGTTTACATAGATGTGAGGGCAGTTAATCCAGTTATTTAAACGATAACATTTTTACTCCTATATGGTTGTGTTCAGATGGCACTGGTTTCTTTGGGTGCTCGAGGTAGGGTCCCAACCCGGGTATAGGTTAAGAATTTGTACTCGGCACACCTTGCTTGTGTTACAAAAATATATTTTTATTTTTATTATGGATGCCAGAGGCTGTATGTGCGACGTCGACGTTTCGGTCAGACAGACCTTCGTCGGGCACTGAGCCGTGCTGGGGACTGGATCGGTACAAAATGATGCGTGTATAGCGCTGCTGTGGTCAGTAACCGGCGGCTTACCGCTCTGTGTTGGCGCCAACACAGAGCGGTAAGCCACCGGTTACTGACCACAGCAGCGCTATACACGCATCATTTTGTACCGATCCAGTCCCCAGCACGGCTCAGTGCCCGACGAAGGTCTGTCTGACCGAAACGTCGACGTCGCACATACAGCCTCTGGCATCCATAATAAAAATAAAAATATATTTTTGTAACACAAGCAAGGTGTGCCGAGTACAAATTCTTAACCTATTTTTACTCCTATGTCACCTCAATATGTCTGCCCCACTCCCCTTATCTTCTTCAAGGTTTAGTACATACATATACTCAGTACATCAAGAATATATATATTCCAAGTGTATAACCCATGTTTGTGCATGGACAAATATCAACTGCATAGGGACCCCTCATAAAATGCGCATTACATTCATATAAACTCACTGTCCCCTGCATATAAAACATGGTCTTCAAGTCAGCGTCGAGGAGATCGTCCATGTCTGGTAAGCCACTCATCTGCCGCCTCTGGGGTAGTGAAAAACACGGATCTCTCTCCATCCACTACTCTCAGTCGCGCGGGGTACGCCATAGAATATGGGATCTGACGCTCCCGAAGTCGTCTCTTGACGTGCATATACGAGGCCCTCTGTCGTTGTAACTCCGGGGAGAAGTCCGGGAAAATGGACACCGTCGTGTTCTCCACTCTGATCTCTCCTTTGCGCCTCGCCGCCTGCAGCACCATATCACGGTCCTTGCAATTTAGCAATCTCGCCAGCAATGGCCTGGGATTCGCCCCGGGTGGTGGTGGTTTCGCCGGCACTCTGTGCGTCCTTTCCACTGCAAAAGCCATTGAAAATACTGTATCCGGGAATAGGTCTTTCAGCCACTTCTCCACAAATTCATCTGGCCTGGGTCCTTCCACCTTTCAGGGAGGCCTATTATTTTTGGCGCCACAGCTCCACTTTCCCCGACAGGTCCCTCAGCGTGCGCGGCACTGCTGCCGTTACGTCCTCCAGGTCCGAGACCCTTGTCTCAACCTGAGTTACCCGGTCTCTCAGATTATGGAGGTCCAGACCGACATCCACCTTCACCTCCTCCACTTTTGTTGTTACCGAGGTACATGTCTCCAGGATCGCCGCCAGGAGCATCTCCGTCACCTGCTTCAGTGTTAACCCGGGGGGCACCACTTCCCCTGCTTCGGTGAGTATAGCAGGCTGTCCCTCCTGAACATGTGCCGACGAGGACTTCTCCCCCCGGGCGCCATCTTGTCCCGAGTTCCTGGCGAACTCTCTCAGTTTTTCCACTGCTCCCGAAGTCTTGGAGGGTCCCATATTGTGCCGAGTGGGTTTCCTACCCTTCTTTCTCAACAGGTAAGGAATTTTGGCGGAAATACTTTCTCCACAGGATGAAATACAGGGTTCAGCACACAGAGCTAAGGTTCAGTGCGACCGCTCACATCCGTGCCTGGCCACGCCCCCTCTAGATGCTGTTTTGAATACTTTGAGGGATGAAGTTTTTAAAATGGGGTGACTTATCGGGGGTTTCTAATATATAAGGCCCTAAAATCCACTTCACAACAGAACTGGCCCCTGAGAAATTGCTGCTAAAGTTCTATGCCGTGTAACGTCCTAGAAAAATAAAAGGATGTTCAAGAAACAATGCCATTCTAAAGTAGACATATGGGGGATGTTAATTGGCAACAATTTTGTGTGGTATTACTATCTGTATTACAAGCAGATACATTTAAATTTAGAAAAATGCTAATTTTTCGCTAAGTTTTGGTGTTTTTCACAATTAAATACTGAATTTATTGGGCAAATTTTGCCAGTAACAAAAAGTCCAATGTGTCAGGAGAAAACAATCTCAGAATCGCTTGGATAGGTAAAAGCATTCCGAAGTTATTACCAGATAAAGTGAAACATGTCAGATTTGAAAAAATTGGCTCTGTCCTTAAGGGGTTAAAAGAAAAAAATGCTGGAGACAGATCACTCTGTCTGTAATGAATCTCTCTAATTTATGAGTTACACTTTTTGAATTTAATTACTGAAATAAATTAACTTTATGATGATATTCTAATTCATTTGGAAGGACTAGTGTGTGTGTGTGTGTGTGTGTGTGTGTGTGTGTATATTTATATATATATATATATATATATATATATGTATATATATATATATATATATATATATATATATATATATATATAAAATAGAGACCAGAAGCAGCACTCAAATAGCAAAAAATGGGAATTTATTTACCCAACAAAGCAACGTTTCACTTCCTCCATGGAAGCATTTTCAAGCAATCAATAAAAACCACATAATGACATATATAGGAAGAGCAAAGCTTAATTAACAAGTGTTCTAAATCATAGTAGTTATACACTATATGTAAAAATATAGTAATCTGTAACAATGTAACGAAATATCAAGTGCATACGAGCATGAGTCAATCACTGACAATAGGTATAGACGCTTTAACATTTCTGTCAAGTGAGATATGTGTATATAGAACAGTGAAACACATTAATTGCATATTAATAAATAATCACAATACAATACACAAAAGCTGACACACACCAATCTGGATAAACAAGGAAGTTCTAGCCACGAGATATACAAGCTGCGATTTCGGCGCCATCGTCACCGATCTGCGCATGCTCCAACTGTAACTATCTATTGGATACTGCTAGCATGTGTGAATCAGGTAGTGATGACAACGCACATAGACGTAACAGCTGACCCGAATGTGTAACTGCTTGGAGATCAAGATCCCACGCAGACGCACTAGGGTACAGAGCTTCAAATTATGCCATATTTAATAAGGGCAACTATGCCAGTGTATTGACAATAGTCAGACTATAATAACAACTTAAGTTAAAGTTGTGAATATCATGCTCCCAGATTTATCGGCGAAGTATGTAAGAGCTAAAACCAGACATACGTGGTAGTTTTGTCAGCATTTAACTCCTTGCGTCCCTAGAGACAAGAAAACGTCCGCATATAAAATACAGAAGTCACAGGTCTCACAAAGCGTATTCCCACCGATGTATCGATTCATACACAAAGGTACAGGATATCACTTATTACCGGGATCTTTGGGAAAAATGAAGATCGATACCACACATCCAGCTCTAAAAACTCCCCAATATAAAGCAAGCATTCACAACTATAGTGATGACTAAAAGACATCAATAATACTGACAGCTAAATACAGTAAAATAGTGCAAAGTCAGCACCCCATATTCAAACACATGATTCAAACAGTATTTAAATTATTTAATTTTTCAATTTTTTTTTATTTTGAAATCAGTAGTTTAGACAAAACACATATGTATATAGCATTCCTTGTTCCAGTTGGCAAACGTCTTCCATAAACAATTTCAAGTCTCCAATCTACAAAAGAAAGAGGAAGACAGATAAGTACATTAAAATCAATCATACTGAAATAACTACTATTCCCATACATCAAAACAAATATTTTTCAGAGTAATGAATGGAACATAGAAAGGTATCACCAGGCAAGAGAATTCCCAAGGGTAGCACAGGTACGATTAAACAGAATATGGGTAGACAATGGAAAGCTTCATAGACAATTACCGGACTCACTCGTCCTAGAAATAAAGATAAACATTATCTGAATACATTCAAAGGGTAATCCATATTAAGACCGTTTGGATGGAGAGAATTCAATCTATTGATCCATTGAACCTCCCGTAATTTGAGGATCAATTCCCTACTACCCCCTCTGTTAAGGGGGGGAACCCTATCAATAATGCAGAATCTAAGCTGGTGTACACTGTGTCCCATCTCCACAAAATGTCTAGGTACAGGAAGTTCAACTTTCTTCGTCCGTATGCTAGATTTATGATTGTTAAGTCTTAATCTACATTCAGTTGTGGTTTCACCCACATATATCAAGTTGCAAGGGCATTGTAAGATGTATATTACAAAATCACTTCTACATGTGTAGTGAGAAGTAATGTTGAAGGTTCTACCAGTGGTGGGATGTGTAAATGAATTACCTTTCAGAATAATTGCCCAACTGTCACAGGACATACAGGGGAAGCAACCATTACGAGTCAAATCCCGTGGTGTACTTTTGACCCGACTGTTCTTTATACTGACATCACTCCTAACAAGTTTATCCCTTAAATTCCATGATCTCCTATAAGAAAATAAGGGGGGCGATTGAAATTCTGTCACTCCATCATAGAAATTACTTAAGATCCTCCAATGTTTTTTAATGATCCCTGCCACCTCCGAACTGTATATATTGTATGTAGAGACCATAGGGAGTCTAGCAACGGTCTGCTGATTTTTCCTGCTGACCTGTCTCAGTTGTGTCCTGTCAGCTCTCTGCACTTTATAGGTGTGTTTCCTCAAAAGTCTTACTGGATACCCTCTGTCCAGAAACTTCCCTACCATCATGTCAAGTTTATGTTCTAAACAAACCGGATCATCAACAATCCGCTTTACCCTCAAAAGCTGGCTATACGGTAGAGAATTGATCATACCCCTAGGGTGATGACTATCGAAACTAAGTAGGTTGTTACAGTCAGTCTCTTTAACATATAAATCCGTCATGAGTTTGTTGTTATGTATATATACCATGGTGTCAAGAAATTGGACATGGGTATCCAATACCACCATAGTGAATTTGATATCTGGGTCAATCGAATTCAGGTAGTCAAAAAATGTATTCAGGCTAGGCAAATCATCCGTCCAGATGAGGAAGACGTCATCTATGTATCGCCACCACCCCAGTACCGAGGTGAAGTGGTGGGATACATAGATCGACGTCTCCTCCATATCCGCCATAACGATGTTGGCATACGTAGGGGCCACATTGGACCCCATAGCTGTGCCACGGAGTTGCATAAAGTATTCATCGTTAAAAAGGAAGTAGTTGCAGGTTAACACTATATCCAGAAGGCCCATCAGGAATTCCCTGCACTCACAGGAGAACTCAGTGCCACTTAAAGCTTTATCCACATTAGTCATACCTCTCCCATGGGTGATTGAGGTATAAAGGGATGTCACATCAAATGAGACCAATAAGGCCCCAGTAGGAATAACAATGTCCCTAATCTTGTTTAAAAAATCAGCTGTGTCCCTAATATAGGATCTAGCTGACACGGCAAACTTTCTCCGAATTTTATCAAGAAAAATAGCAGGAGGATTAAGGAGCGAATCTCTACCCGAGACAATAGGTCTCCCAGGGGGATTCGTGATACTTTTGTGTATTTTGGGCAGACAGTACAGTATAGGGGTTATCGGATATAGTGGAGTTAAAAAGTTATAAAGATCCCTATCGATCATATCGTTTGCAAACGCATTGTCAACTAGCACCCTGATTCGTTTCTGAATATCCTTAATTGGATCTGATGCAACCCTCCTATACACAACCATATCATTCAGCTGTCTATAAACTTCTGTTAAATATAGGGTTCGGTCCATAACGACGACCGCTCCCCCTTTGTCAGCAGGTTTAATGATAAGGTCGTCGTTGTGGACCAATCCATCTAAAGCCACTTTCCCTCTGACGGACAAATTATGTCGGGTATTTGCAGAAAGGCCCGAGCAGCATTCACGTTTAAATTCTGCAACATCTTTGAGTACAGATGAGATAAATGTTTCAACCACCTGCATACAAGTGGGTGGTTGAAAGCTGCTCTTGTTAAATAGACCCCAACGTTTTAAACACAATTCTGTATCCAACTCTGGATTAATAACAGGATTAGACTGCTGTGAAAACCATGTCTTGATTCTAACTGATCTGAAAAAATTATTCAGATCAATGTCAAGTTGCAGCCAATCCATATTTTGAATGGGGCAAAAAGATAGCCCTTTATGTAAAACCGACATTTCATCAACAGACAGAATATGGTTAGAGATATTTACCACTAATTGATGGTTGGAGGAAACTTCTTTTTCAATAGTGCTGTTGACCTTAGCTGTTTCACATTCTTTATTCTTGTATCCTCGGTTGTACCTTCTGCCACCTCTCCTTGTACGTTTTGATTTGCCTCCACTGTGGTAGACGTCTCCCCTAAAAAATCAGATACAGGAGAGTCCTTATTTCTTTGGAATCTTGCTTTCATATCCCTCCAGGTGGATTTCTTCTGTTGTGGCTGTTGATCCTTCTTCCAGTTATAAATCTTGCCTGTAGCATAATCCTCTCTATCCCGAAACCATTTATGCCGTTTAACCTCCTCCTGTTCACGTTGAAATTTGAGTAGAATACCCTGGAATTTGTCATGATAACCTGTAAGCTCATCATTCTCCATAACGGTATGCAATTTTTCTTCAAACTCTGCTTTTTTGGATCTACAGCATTCAATCTCCCTCTGGAGAAATTCAATGTTGAGTAAAATAACATCCAAGGCATACTTATTAGATAGACCTTCCAGACTAGTACAAAAGTCTGCATTATTCGTAAAAAGGTTAGGTTTCAAATGTGATCTTAATCCTCTTGGAATAATCTGATGTCTGTAATATTCCCCCAGGATAGACAGGTGTAATCTCAAGTTGATGTATCTCCTTGACTCATATTCAAAACCACGTTTGATGTCAATCTTAACTGGAATCCCAAGGAAAGTCCCATCTCCTAATGAACCATTCAAGATCCTATCCACATCCTCTGTGGTGTAGGAAAAAAAATCAGATACAGGAGAGTCCTTATTTCTTTGGAATCTTGCTTTCATATCCCTCCAGGTGGATTTCTTCTGTTGTGGCTGTTGATCCTTCTTCCAGTTATAAATCTTGCCTGTAGCATAATCCTCTCTATCCCGAAACCATTTATGCCGTTTAACCTCCTCCTGTTCACGTTGAAATTTGAGTAGAATACCCTGGAATTTGTCATGATAACCTGTAAGCTCATCATTCTCCATAACGGTATGCAATTTTTCTTCAAACTCTGCTTTTTTGGATCTACAGCATTCAATCTCCCTCTGGAGAAATTCAATGTTGAGTAAAATAACATCCAAGGCATACTTATTAGATAGACCTTCCAGACTAGTACAAAAGTCTGCATTATTCGTAAAAAGGTTAGGTTTCAAATGTGATCTTAATCCTCTTGGAATAATCTGATGTCTGTAATATTCCCCCAGGATAGACAGGTGTAATCTCAAGTTGATGTATCTCCTTGACTCATATTCAAAACCACGTTTGATGTCAATCTTAACTGGAATCCCAAGGAAAGTCCCATCTCCTAATGAACCATTCAAGATCCTATCCACATCCTCTGTGGTGTAGGAAAAAATGTTGGCTGAAATATTCAGAGCCCCCGACGGCTCCATATTGTAGTATACACGTGCTAAAGACTCCTCGTCCCACTAGTATAAGCACAAAAAGATAGTAGGAGCAGCACAGTGTAAATACCAAAAACGGCTGGTGCTAGCTTCAATAAAAGGAGGGACGCACTCCTCATGAATGTACAAAAAATAGAGACCAGAAGCAGCACTGAAATAGCAAAAAATGTGAATTTATTTACCCAACAAT
The DNA here is from genome assembly GCF_050947455.1 of Rhinoderma darwinii. NCBI lineage: Eukaryota > Metazoa > Chordata > Amphibia > Anura > Rhinodermatidae > Rhinoderma > Rhinoderma darwinii. Next base: position 88,758,194 of record NC_134692.1, on the reverse strand, counting down.
GCAACGTTTCACTTCCTCCATGGAAGCATTTTCAAGCAATCAATAAAAACCACATAATGACATATATAGGAAGAGCAAAGCTTAATTAACAAGTGTTCTAAATCATAGTAGTTATACACTATATGTAAAAATATAGTAATGTGTAACAATGTAACGAAATATCAAGAGCATACGTACATGAGTCAATCACTGACAATAGGTATAGACGCTTTAACATTTCTGTCAAGTGAGATATGTGTATATAGAACAGTGAAACACATTAATTGCATATTAATAAATAATCACAATACAATACACAAAAGCTGACACTCACCAATCTGGATAAACAAGGAAGTTCTAGCCACGAGATATACAAACTACGATTTCGGCGCCATCGTCACCGATCTGCGCATGCTCCAACAGTAACTATCTATTGGATACTGCTAGCATGTGTGAATCAGGTAGTGATGACAACGCACATAGACGTAACAGCTGACCCGAATGTGTAACTGCTTGGAGATCAAGATCCCACGCAGACGCACTAGGGTACAGAGCTTCAAATTACGCCATATTTAATAAGGGCAAATATGCCAGTGTATTGACAATAGTCAGACTATAATAACAACTTAAGTTAAAGTTGTGAATATCATGCTCCCAGATTTATCGGCGAAGTATGTAAGAGCTAAAACCAGACATACGTGGTAGTTTTGTCAGCATTTAACTCCTTGCGTCCCTAGAGACAAGAAAACGTCCGCATATAAAATACAGAAGTCACAGGTCTCACAAAGCGTATTCCCACCGATGTATCGATTCATACACAAAGGTACAGGATATCACTTATTACCGGCATCTTTGGGAAAAATGAAGATCGAAACCACACATCCAGCTCTAAAAACTCCCCAATATAGAGCAAGCATTCACAACTATAGTGATGACTAAAAGACATCAATAATACTGACAGCTAAATACAGTAAAATAGTGCAAAGTCAGCACCCCATATTCAAACACATGATTCAAACAGTATTTAAATTATTTAATTTTTCACAATTTTTTTATTTTGAAATCAGTAGTTTAGACAAAACACATATGTATATAGCATTCCTTGTTCCAGTTGGAAAACGTCTTCCATAAACAATTTCAAGTCTCCAATCTACAAAAGAAAGGGGAAGACAGATAAGTACATAGAAAGGTATCACCAGGCAAGAGAATTCCCAAGGGTAGCACAGGTACGTACCTGTGCTACCCTTGGGAATTCTCTTGCCTGGTGATACCTTTCTATGTTCCATTCATTACTCTGAAAAATATTTGTTTTGATGTATGGGAATAGTAGTTATTTCAGTATGATTGATTTTAATGTACTTATCTGTCTTCCTCTTTCTTTTGTAGATTGGAGACTTGAAATTGTTTATGGAAGACGTTTTCCAACTGGAACAAGGAATGTTATATACATATGCGTTTTGTCTAAACTACTGATTTCAAAATAAACATTTTTTGAAAAATTAAATAATTTAAATACTGTTTGAATCATGTGTTTGAATATGGGGTGCTGACTTTGCACTATTTTACTGTATTTAGCTGTCAGTATTATTGATGTCTTTTAGTCATCACTATAGTTGTGAATGCTTGCTCTATATTGGGGAGTTTTTAGAGCTGGATGTGTGGTATCGATCTTCATTTTTCCCAAAGCTCCCGGTAATAAGTGATATCCTGTACCTTTGTGCTGATGGTGAATCGATACATCGGTGGGAATACGCTTTGTGAGACCTGTGACTTCTGTATTTTATATGCGGACGTTTTCTTGTCTCTAGGGACGCTAGGAGTTAAATGCTGACAAAACTACCACGTATGTCTGGTTTTAGCTCTTACATACTTCGCCGATAAATCTGGGAGCATGATATTCACAACTTTAACTTAAGTTGTTATTATAGTCTGACTATTGTCAATACACTGGCATATTTGCCCTTATTAAATATGGCGTAATTTGAACCTCTGTACCCTAGTGCGTCTGCGTGGGATCTTGATCTCCAAGCAGTTACACATTCGGGTCAGCTGTTACGTCTATGTGCGTTGTCATCACTACCTGATTCACACATGCTAGCAGTATCCAATAGATAGTTATTGTTGGAGCATGCGCAGATCGGTGACGATGGCGCCGAAATCGCAGTTTGTATATCTCGTGGCTAGAACTTCCTTGTTTATCCAGATTGGTGTGTGTCAGCTTTTGTGTATTGTATTGTGATTATTTATTAATATGCAATTAATGTGTTTCACTGTTCTATATACACATATCTCACTTGACAGAAATGTTAAAACGTCTATACCTATTGTCAGTGATTGACTCATGCTCGTATGCACTTGATATTTCGTTACATTGTTACACATTACTATATTTTTACATATAGTGTATAACTACTATGATTTAGAACACTTGTTAATTAAGCTTTGCTCTTCCTATATATGTCATTATGTGGTTTTTATTGATTGCTTGAAAATGCTTCCATGGAGGAAGTGAAACGTTGCATTGTTGGGTAAATAAATTCACATTTTTTGCTATTTGAGTGCTGCTTCTGGTCTCTATTTTTTGTGCACTCATGAGGAGTGCGTCCCTCCTTTTATTGAAGCTAGCACCAGCCGTTTTTGGTATTTACACTGTGCTGCTCCTACTATCTTTTTGTGGTTTTATATATATATATATATATATATATATATATGTATATAGGGTGGGCCATTTATATGGATACACCTAAATAAAATGGGAATGGTTGGTGATATTAACTTCCTGTTTGTGGCACATTAGTATATGCGAGGGGGGAAACTTTTCAAGCTGGGTGTTGACCATGGCGGCCATTTTGAAGTCGGCCATTTTGTATCCCATTTTAGTTCTTTCAATGGGAAGAGGGTCATGTGACACATCAAACTTATCGAGAATTTCACAAGAAAAACAATGGTGTGCCTGGTTTTAATGTTACTTTATTCTTTCATGAGTTATTTAAAAGTTTCTGACCACTTATAAAATGTGTTCAAAGTGCTGCCCATTGTGTTGGATTGTCAATGCAACCCTCTTCTCCCACTCTTCACACACTGATAGCAACACCGCAGAAGAAATGCTAGCACAGGCTTCTAGTATCCGTAGTTTCAGTTGCTGCACATCTCGTATCTTCACAGCATAGACAATTGCCTTCAGATGACCCCAAAGATAAAAGTCTAAGGGGGTCAGATCGGGAGACCTAGGGGCCATTCAACTGGCCCACGACGACCAATCCACTTTCCAGGAAACTGTTCATCTAGGAATGCTCGGACCTGACACCCATAATGTGGTGGTGCACCATCTTGCTGGAAAATCTCAGGGAACGTGCCAGCGTCAGTGCATAAAGAGGGAAACACATCATCATGTAGCAATTTCAGATATTCCGTGGCCTTGAGGTTTCCATTGATGAAGAATCGCCCCACTATCTTTGTACCCCATATACCACACCATACCATCAATTTTTGAGTTCCAAGAGTCTTGGAGGGATCTATCCAATGTGGGTTAGTGTCAGACCAATAGCGGTGGTTTTGTTTGTTAACTTCACCATTCACATAAAAGTTTGCCTCATCACTGAACAAAATGTTCTGTGTAAACTGAGGGTCCTGTTCCAATTTTTGTTTTGCCCATTCCTCAAATTCAGTGCGCCGATCTGGGTCATCCTCGTTGAGATGCTGCAGCAGCTGGAGTTTGTAAGGGTGCCATTTGTGAGTAGCTAATATCCGCCGAAGGGATGTTCGACTGATGCCGAACATGCAAGCCAGCTCTCTTCTGAGCAGGTCTGCTGAAGCTGAACGATTCAAGCGGCGCAATGACTTCATCGTGCCGATTTCCTCATTGAAAGGCGCTGATTGGCAGGGTGCCTTGTCCTGTCATTTAACGATGCAACGGTCGTAATGACGTTCCGTTGCCATTCTGCGCTTATGCATGTAATTGTATCTGCGTCCTATAGACGCAGGTACAATTATAGTGCACGAGGGGGTGCTCATGTCACCACATAAACTGTGTGGCCTTGGGCCTTGTTCACACTGCGCTAAAACAAAAAGTACGTGTAAGCTAGTGTTTTTGTGAAGCACTTTTTAAACTACAGCCGTTTTTGCAGCATTTTTTTTTACGCGTTTTGTTCACGTGTTCTATGCGCCGTTGCGTCCCAAAAAAACACACACACACACACACACACACACACACACACACACACACACACACACACACACACACATACAACAAAAAAGGATAAATGTGTATTTATGTCCTCCAATGCCAGAATACACTGCTTCCAAGACGATAAGTTGGAGAAGATTTTTCCTGACCTACTACAGTGCAATTTTTTTTACATCACAGTTCTGATCATTAGTACTTTCCAATCCTCAACTTTGGGGCATATATCAGGCATCCAGTTTCGTGAAATTACTTTGCATGCTACATATAGTGCCTTCTGTATAGCTAGGTGATATTTCAGGGGAACATTTCTTTCTTAATTGCATCCCATAATCATGGGACCCTATATCAATGCAATTCCAAAATTGCTATTCAACACAGTCAAACTCTTTCCTGTATGATTTTGGGCATCACCTTAGAAGGTGCATTAGATCGGCCTCATATCTAAGGCATTTAGGACATTTTGCTTCCATCCTGACCCCATCTTGACCAGTCTTTCAGGTTTTTAAATAAAATCTGTGAAATATAAAATAATGGGATTGTACAAATCTAGTATTATGCGAGACACGTGGAATAGGTCTCTTAATGGCAGTCTATTTAACCTCTGAAATTTTATTCAGCTCCTTCTCCAACTTTTAAAGACACTTATGTGGCTGAGCGTGCATTCAATACCCAATTGATATTTTATACAATTTAGACATTGCCCTTTTTCTCGACTTCGTTTTCATCAAAAATTCCAGTACTTCTGAATTATACATAACATTTTGCATTCTCTTTAGTAGTTTGAACCACATTTTTGAGTTGTATATACCAGAGCCCATCATGTTTTGATATCCCAAATTCCTCCTTTAACATTTGAAATTATTTGCTAAACAAAACTTTAATCATTATCCCGGGATGTCCTCAGTACACCTAATGAGGACAGTCAGTGGTTTCACTCCAATCACAGACTTTAGGGGTGACAGCGGACGCCCATGCCTTGTACCCCTACCGACAGAAAAAGGTTCCGAGATTGCCATTCACCCCCCACTCTCGGACTAGGTTCAGCATATAGAACTAGTATCCATCCATTAAAATTGGCCCCAAACCTAAGTCTTTTTAAAGTATGCCATAGATATTGCCACTCAATGCTGCCAAACGCCTTGACAGCATCGATAGGCATAATGACCCATTTTCTCGCATCCTCACCTCTCAGTTGCAAATTACCAAACACCCTTCTGATACTTAAAGAGGCTCTGTCACCAGATTCTCAAATCCCTATGTCCTATTGCATGTGATCGGCACTGCAATGTAGATAACAGTAACGTTTTTTTTTGTTTTTTTTTTAAACTTTCATTTTTGGCCAAGTTATGAGCTATTTTATATATATGCAAATGAGCTTTGAAATGGACAATTGGGCGTTTTTTTTTTCGTTATGTCCAACTGGGAGTGTATTGTGTTTTTAACTGGGCGTGTTTACGTGTATGACGCTGACCAATCAGTGACCAGTCAGCGTCATACACTCCTCTCCATTCATTTACACAGCAGCGATGTGCAGCCACAAACACAGAGATTAATGTTAATCAAGTGTCCTGATAATGAATACACATGAAATCCAGCCTGGACGTCATGTGTATTCAGAATCCTGACACTTCTGAATCTTTTCTGTGAGATTCCAGCAAGGGAAACAAAATCTCGCGAGATTACGGAGGTAAACGAGATTTCGTTTCCCTTGCTGGAAATCTCAAAGAAAAGAGTCAGAAGTGTCAGGATTCTGAATACACATGACGTCCCGGCTGGATTTCATGTGTATTCATTATCAGGACACTTGATTAACGTTAATCTTTGTGTATGTGGCTGCACATCGCTGCTGTGTAAATGAATGGAGAGGAGTATATGACGCTGACTGGTCACTGATTGGTCAGCATCATACACGTAAACACGCCCAGTTAAAAACACAATACACGCCCAATTGGACATAACGAAAAAAAAACGCCCAATTGTCCATTTCAAAGCTCATTTGCATATATATAAAATAGCTCATAACTTGGCCAAAAATGAACGTTTTTGTAAAGGATCTACCAGGCACAGCTTCGGGGTTAACGCCCATAGATAATCAGTCTGCACCTGCTTCTATGTCTGTGAGACTGACTCCATCTTCCACCACTCAGGGTGGCAGGCTTAGGAGTGGGAGAACCTATCACAGCCTGGCCAGACGGAGCTAGCTCCCGCCATCTGTCTATTTATACCTGCCTTTCCTGTTCCTCCTTTGCTTGTGATTCTTCTCGTTTGGTTTCCTGGCCGTGCTGCAGCGTTTTGTACTATTGTCCTTGCTTCATATTGACCTCGGCTTGCTGACTACTCTTCTGCTCTGCGTTTGGCACCTCGTACTCTCCTGGTTTGACTCGGCTTGTTCACTCCTCTTGTTGCTCACGGTGTTGTCGTGGGCAACTGCCCCTTTCTCCCCCTAGCTCTGTGTACCCTTGTCTGTTTGTCTGTCGTGCACTTATTGAGCGTAGGGATCGTCGCCCAGTTGTACCCCGTCGCCTAGGGCGGGTCGTTGCAAGTAGGCAGGGACTGAGTGGCGGGTAGATTAGGGCTCACTTGTCTGTCTCCCCACCCCCGTCATTACAGTTTTAAAAAAAAACAAAAAACGTTACTGTTATCTACATTGCAGCGCCGATCACATGCAATAGGAGATAGGGATTTGAGAATCTGATGACAGAGCCTCTTTAAAGCCGCTTATTTTAAAGTTAAAATTGACAACGTCTGGCATGATATTATCTCCCAGTCCCCTAGTAACATTAATCCCCTTCTTCACTTTCAGCGTTTGACCCAATAACCGAAGAAGTCTCTAGGCTCCTTTCTTTTTCTCGTCCTACTACCTGCTCTAGTGATCCTATCCCATCACACCTCGTCCAGTCCCTCTACCTGGCTGTCACTAGTCACCTGACTAAAATTTTTAACCTCTCTCTTTCTTCTGTAATCTTTCCCTCCTCTTTCAACCGCCTAGTTTGGGCCTTAAGACTCAGAGCCAATTTTTTAAATCTGACATATTTCACTTTATGTGGTAATAACTTCAGAATGCTTAAAGAGGCTCTGTCACCACATTATAAGTGCCCTATCTCCTATATAAGGAGATCGGCGCTGTAATGTAGGTGACAGTAATGCTTTTTATTTAGAAAAACTATCTATTTTACACCACTTTATTAGCGATTTTTAGCTTTATGCTAATGAGTTTCATAATGCCTAAGTGGGCGTGTTTTTACTTTCGACCAAGTGGGCGTTGTACAGAGTGTATGACAGTGACCAATCAGCGTCATACACTCCTCTCCATTAATTTACACAGCAGCATCGCGTTCTTACTAGAACACGATGTGCAGCCACATACACAGATATTAACATTAATCAAGTGTCCTGATAATGAATATACATAACCTCCAGCCTGGACGTCATGTGTATTCAGAATCCTGACACTTCTGAATATTTTCTGTGAGATTCCAGCAAGCCACGCGTAATCTCGCGAGATTACGAGGTAAACGATATTTTGTTTCCCTTGCTGGAAATCTCACAGAAAAAATTCAGAAGTGTCAGGATTCTGAATACACATGACGTCCAGGCTGGAGGTCATGTATATTCATTATCAGGACACTTGATTAACGTTAATGTCTGTGTATGTGGCTGCACATCGCGTTCTAGTAAGAACGCGATGCTGCTGTGTAAATGAATGGAGAGGAGTGCATGACGCTGATTGGTCAGCGTCATACACTCCTCTGTACAACACCCACTTGGTTGAAAGTAAAAACACGCCCACTTGGGCATTAAGAAACTCATTAGCATAAACCAAAATCGCTAATAAAGTGGTAAAAATAGATCGTTTTCTTAAATAAAAAGCATTACTGTCACATACATTATAGCGCCGATCTCCTTATGTAGGAGATAGGGCACTTATAATGTGGTGACGGAGCCTCTTTAAACTTATCCAAGCGATTCTGAGATTGTTTTATTGTGAGACATTGGGCTTTATGTTAGTGGTAAAATTTGGTCGATATATTCAGTGTTTATTTGTGAAAAATATCTACATTTAGAGACAATTTTTTTAAAATTTAAATGTATCTGCTTGTAAGACAGATGGTTATACCACCAAAAATAGTTACTAGTTCACATTTCCCATATGTCTACTATAAGGTGGCATCATTTTTTGAACATTCTTTTATTTTTCTAGGATATTACACGGCTTAGAACATGAGCAGCAATTTCTCATATTTTGAATAAAATTTCAAAAGCCATTTTTTTATGTACTGAACTGGTTTTGAGTGGCCTATATATTAGAAACCCCGATAAAATACCCCATTTTAGAAACTAGACCCCTCAAAGTATTCAAAATAGCATTTAGAAAGTTTATTAACCCATTAGGTGTTTCACAGGAATTTAAAGTAAAGTAGAGGTGAAATTTACAAATTTCAGTTTTTTTCTCAGAAAATCAATTTTTTTATGTAACATAGAAGGTTTTACCAGAAAAACGCAGCTCAATATTTATTGCCCTGATTCTGCAGTTTTTAGAAGTGTATTTCTATTGATGAGTCCTTGGTACATTTTAAAGGGAGGGTTCAATCCCGCCAGTACCTGCCGAGTAAGAGGGCAAGGTACGGCGTGAAGATGTATAAGCTGTGCGAGAGTGCATCAGGGTGTACATACAAATTTAGGATATATGAAGGGAAGCACACCAGTATTCAGCCACCAGAATGCCCCCCCCCCCCTTACTGGGAGTTAATGCAAAAGGTGTGTGGGAATTGGGTCACCCACTGCTGGACCAGGGTTACCACCTCTACCTGAATAATTTTTATACCAGCGCCCCATTCTTCAAGTGCCTCGCTTCCAGAAGTACTGCGACATGCAGCACTGCTAGATGAAATCTGAGAGGCCTCCCTAAGACTCTGCTTGGGCAAACACTCAGAAGGGGTGAGAGCAGGGCACATTCTAGCAGCAACATATTGTGTGTCAAGTACAAGAGAGATGTCCTTGTATTGACAACAATATATGGCTACACCAGTACCCATGTACCTGTACGGGGTACCAGTACAGAGACCCCCAAACCAGACTGCATCCTGGACTAATATAAGTACATGGGAGGGGTGGACTTGTCAGATCAAGTCCTGAAGCCCTACAGCGCCTTGCGGTGTGTTTTTTTTTCTTTTAATTCCCAGCCCAATTCAAATAAGTTCTGTGAAAAACGATGGGGTCTATATGGTCACAACACCCATAAACAAATTCCTTGAGGGGTGTAGTTTCCAAAATGAGGTCACTTCTGGTGGGTTTCCATTGCTTTGATACCTCTGGGGCTCTGCAAATGTGACATGGCACCCGAAAACCAGTCCAGCAAAATCTGCACTCCAAAGAACACACAGCGCTCCTTCCCTTCTGAGGCCTCCCAAAATACAGTTTATCGCCACAAATGGGGTATTGCTGCACTCAGGAGAAATTGGGCAACAAAATTGGGTATTTTGTTCCCTTTGAAAATAAGAAATTTTGATGAAAAATTACATATTATTGGAAAAAATTTCATTTTTTATTTCACAGCGCAATTCAAATAGGTGCTGTGAAAAAATTGTGCGGTCAAAATGGTAACAACAACCATAAATGAATTCCTTGAGGGTTGCAGTTTCCAAAATGGGGTCGATATTGGGGGTTTCCTACTGTTTTGGCACCTCAACACCTCTTCAAACCTGGCATGCTGCCTAAAATATATTCTAATAAAAAAAGAGGCCCCAGACAATCAGATCAATTCCCACAGTTTTAAATGTGCCCTGAAAACACATCTTTTTAGACAGGCCCATAACACTAATCTGACTACTTTCCCTGGCCCCCTTTTACATTAGTTATTAGAACTCGACCCCCTCATTCAGCACTATCTCCCACACTCCTTGCACCCTAATGCGCTTCATGTCTGTCATACAGACACTGACTGGTGACCGGCTCATGCAGCTTTATGTGTACTAACTCATATGTATAAAAAAATGGCTGGACCGTTGCACTTAACAAGCACTTTTACATTTTGTGTCTCCCTTATGTCCTCATAGATTGTAAACGCTTGCGAGCAGGGTCCTCACTCCTCTTGTTTGAATTGTAAATTAGTTTTGTCAATATGTAATGCCTGATATTGTCTGTGCAATGTACCCCCTGAATTGTAAAGTTCTGCGGAATATGTTGGCGCTATATAAATAAAGATTAATATTATTATTATTATCAAGGTATAAAGCCCGTCTGGTCATCTGATCACCGACGTTACAACACCGGCCAACTTAGTAGCCAGCACTCTTGCTAACAGTATTATGTCACAATTAATCATAGTTATCGAACAGTATGAATCTGCACTCAACTGATCTTTATTCTGTTTCCTGATTAATACCATAAGTGCCTCTGTCATTGATAAGATGATGCAATATATCCTCTTGATACTTCACATATACCTCAATGGTAATTCCATCAAGGCCTGGCGACTTACCCTTGGCTAAATGGGCTATGGCATACGTCATTTTTCTAATTATGATAGACTTATCCAACATCTCCCTATCCCACGTTATATCAAAGTATATCCCACGTTCGACGTAAACAAATACCAGTAGAGTCATTAAACAAATTTTCTTTTGCATCTTTTATAGCCCCAATAGTGGAACAGCGTTTCTGATTATATTGGCCAATAATTTGCCAGATTTACTACCTTCAGCAAAATACTTCTTGTAAACAAAGGACATTGTCCGCCTTGCCACCTGCTCCAAGATCAGGTCATATGCACGCTTCGCACCCTGGTGGGTCTTCCTATTTCTTTCTGAGGAATTACTTTAATACTATATCGCCACCATGCTGAACCCTATTTTTTAGAGCCAATGTCTAAGCATTCATTTGTGCACATAATTAGTCCATATCACAAGGGCCCTGCGGTGGAGATACATAGCGCATTTCATCTATAGCGCACCACAAGTGTGGAATTACAAAGCTAAACAATTCAAGTAGAGAGCTCTATTACAATCAGGTTTATACACCTATGTCACAAACTATTGTGATCTGATATTCTATTTCAATTGTGATATATTTTCGTGTTACATATTTGATATATTGTTTTATTGATAAATATTGTGGTATTTATTTGATACAGTATATTTTGTATGTTTGCTTTTATCTACATTTTGATATAAAAATATTTTTTTAAAAGTATTTTTGTGTGGTGCTTGAGGGCCATTAATATGATTTTTTGATCTTATGAGCGTATTTTAGATTTCTTTGGGATTTTGAAATCACCATTGTCACTCGCACACATTACCATCACGAGGCTAATGGTCGGTCACCCTCCATTTGACAATGTCTGAGCATTACTTGATTTCCTTATATTTACTTGCACACTCATTCCTGACAGTCTCCAGCAGCCTTTGGGGAATCGCTCACATAGCAATTCCATAACCTTCCACCCTGGGAATTGCTCAACCAGTGATTCCATAACACAGACAACTGCTATTACTAAAGCGCTAATAAAGTATTAAAAAAAAACACGTAATTCCCGTTTCACACAGTTTTTTGGAGTTGATTTTGACATGGAAACCGCATGCTATCAGCACCATAAAACCCACGAAATTGCCCCGCATTGATTTCAATGCGAGATAGAGACGTGTTTTTTTTCCGAGTGCCTTCTAGTCGCTCATGGAAAAAAAAAGTGGCGTACCGTTTCTTTCCCTTTCCGAGCGCCTTTCGTGGCATTTTTTGCCCACATAGCAATTCCATAAACTTGCATAACATATTCACAAGCCATTTAGAATCATCTTTTTTCCCTATGGAACCCATGAATGCCCTAGTGGAACAGATGCACGATCTCCGCCGTAGTAGAGAGGCAGCTGACCAACTCAGTCCATGCAAAAGTCTATGGAAGGACTGTAGCACAAGGGTAACTGGGATAGTCCAGACGGCGGCAACGGCTCTGGCACAGATGGGGCTAGATGTGGCTGGTTGCGCCAGATGTGGCGGATGGTATCCAGGATGGCAGCTGACACCTGATGTGGTGTATTCCAGCAGACGTGGCAGGTTGCACCAGACATAGTGGATGGTATCCGGGTTGCAGCTGACACCAGATGTGGTGTATTCCAGCAGGCGAGGCAAGGCACCGCTTAAGTACTAAGCAGGCTTGGGAACAAGACACAGCACGGGATACAGGAGATAGGAAGGTAAGGAATGGCCGGGGTCCGCGACCACGGCAGTGACCATACCCCCCTCCTTACGCCCCCTCTTCTTAGGTACGGAGCATAAGAGGAACCTTATGAGGTTAGGAGCATTGAGGTTCTCTTCTGGCTCCCAGGACCTCTCCTCAGGACCAAACCCTCTCCAGTCCACTAGATAGAAAGTTCTTCCTCCTTCTCTCTTATAGTCTAGAATCTCTTTTACTTTGAACACATCAGATGACCCGCTTGGAGCAACTGCAGACCTAGGAGCTTTACTGAAGCGGTTCAGAACCACAGGCTTAAGGAGGGACATGTGAAATTAGTTGGATCTTGAGAGTGAGTGGCAACCGAAGTTTATAGGATACAGGGTTAGTCCGTTGCAAAACTTTGAAAGGACCGAGGAACTTGGGAGCAAATTTGTGAGAGGGCTTCCTGAGACTGTTTCTTGAAGCTAGCCAGACCTTGACTCCAGGAGAGAACTGAGGAGGTACTTTTCTCCTTGTATCGGCATGCTTTTCCTGCTTGGAGGATCACAGACTTAGTTTGCTGCCAGATGTGGATAAAAGTCCCAAAAGAATAATTGGCTGCTGGCACCTGAGTCATGGCTGGCACAGGAGGAGGAACTCGAGGATGCTGGCTGTACACGATGTAGAGGGGAGACGAGGCAGCAGACTCACTTGTGTGATTATTGTACGAGAATTACGCCCAAGGCAGAAGTTGCACCCAATTGTCGTGTTTGGCAGGAACTAAATGACACAGATAGTTCTCCAAAATTTGATTGGTCCTCTCCACTTGAGCATTGTACTGTGGGTGATGGGCAGAAGGGAAGTCCAGTTTTACATCTAACAGGTTGCACAGGGATCTCCAGAACTTAGATGTAAACTGTACTCCCTGGTCAGAGACAATATGCAGAGGAAGTCAGTGCAGTTAGAAGATGTGTAGAATAAACAGATTTGCCAGGTGAGGAGCAGATGGGAGACCAGTCAGTGAACAAAATGTGCCATTTTAGAGAAACGATCCACTACTACCCAGATTGTAGTACATCCAGCAGAAAAAGGAAGGTCCGTGATGAAGTCCATCGCAATATGCTGCCAAGGGGCATCAGGAACAGGCAGGGGTAGTAGCAGGCCAGCAGGTTTGGAGCAGGTAGATTTGTTTAAGGCACAGTTCGTACATGAGGAAACATAGTTCGCAACATCACCAGGCAGAGTGGGCCAACAATAGTGACGAGCTATCAAGTCTTGTGTCTTACGGCCACCAGAGTGCCCAGCTAGTTTAGAGTTGTGGCCCCAGCAGAGAATTCTCTTCCTATCAGCAGGGCGGACAATAGTCTTTCCAGGCGTAATGTCTCTAATTGGCAGCGGATTAGCAGCAATAATCTTAGACGGATCTATGATGTATTGAAGAATCTCCTCCGAGTCATTGGTTTCGAAGGAGCAAGACAGGGCATCTTCTTTCACATTTTTGTCTGCAGGATGGATGTGAAGCAAAAACTGAAATCGGGCAAAGAACAACGACCATCTGGCTTGGCGTGGATTTAACCGTTGGGCCGACTGTAGGTATTTGAGGTTCTTGAGGTCTGTATAGATGATAATAGGATGGATAGCATCCTCCAGCAAGTAGCTTCTGTGTTCCCTTGTCTGTTTGTCTGTCGTCCACATATTGGGCGTAGGGACCGTCGCCCAGTTGTACGCCGTTGCCTAGGATGGGCCGTGCAAGTAGGCAGGGACTGAGTGGTGGGTAGATTAGGGCTCACTTGTCTGTCTCCCTACCCCGACATTACATAATCACAGGCCCATATACCTTTTCTACCCTGGCTCCTACACAACTATGAGAACCTGGCTCAGCAAATGCAGGGTCTCTCCCTACAGGTCCAAGCCCTGGCTCAGAGGTGAAACCAGCGTGATGCTAACCAGGTAGTGCCCTCCACCTCATCTCTTGAAACCCACCTCAAGTTGCCTGACCGGTTCTCAGGGGACCGGAAGACTTTTTTCTCCTTTCGGGAGAGTTGTAGGCTCTATTTCTGTCTAAGGCCCGACTCCTCAGGTTCTGAGAGCCAGCGAGTGGGTATAATTATGTCCCAGCTCCAGGATGGCCCCAAGAATGGGCCTTCTCCTTGGCTCCTGATGCCCCTGAACTTTCCTCTGTTGACCTTTTTTTTCTGCTCTCGAGCTCATCTATGACGAGACTGGCAAGACTGCCTTTGCCGAGAGTCAGCTGGTGACCTTACGTCAGGGTAAGAGACCCGTTGAGGAGTACTGTTCTGACTTTAGGAAGTGGTGTGTAGCTTCTCGGTGGAATGACCCTGCCTTGAGGTGCCAGTTTAGATTGGGTCTGTTGAACGCCCTGAAAGACCTATTAGTTAGCTATCCCTCCTCTGACTCTCTAGATCAGGTTATGGCTTTAGCGGTACGTCTTGACCGACGTCTCAGGGAACAACGACTTGAACGTTTTTGTGCCGTCTCCTCTGGCTCCCCCATGATGGCTCCCGAGGTTCCATTGCTTCGTTCTTCCACGGAAAACTCGGATGAACCAATGCAACTCGGGGCCTCCGTGTCTCCCCAACAACGTAGAGAGCTCCGCAGGAAGAATGGTCTCTGCTTCTACTGTGGGGATGACAAGCATCAAGTGAACAACTGTCCTAGGCGTAAGAATAAGCAGCCGGAAAACTTCCGCGCCTAAGTGACCATCGGGGAGGTCGCTTGGGTGCACAGGTATTTCCCGTAAATATGAAACCTAATACCCTTTTGAGGGTAGGTCTGCCACCGGCAGTGCCTTCGTGGATTCAGGGTCTTCCGCTAATATTATGTCTGTGGAATTTGCTATGTCTCTAGCTATGCCATTGATTGATTTGCCTAAACCTTTCACGGTAGTGGGTATCGACTCCACTCCACTTTCTAATGGTTATTTTACGCAGCATACCCCTGTTTTTGAACCCATTGTTGGCTCCATTCATTTGGAGCAGTGCTCTGTACTGGTGATGCAGGGATTATCGTCCGATTTGGTTTTAGGCCTTCCCTGGTTGCAGATGCATAATCCCACGTTTAACTGGAATACTGGTGATCTTACTAAATGGGGTAATGACTGCATGATGTACTGTTTTTCTGTTAATTTTATTTCTCTCCCTGAGGAGGTGAAAACTCTACCTGAGTTTATTCAGGACTTCGCTGATGTTTTTTCTAAAAAGGCCTCCGAAGTGTTACCTCCTTATAGAGAATGCGATTGTGCAATCGATTTGGTACCAGGAGCTAAGCTCCCTAAGGGTAGGATATTTAATCTCTCTTGTCCCGAACGTGAGGCCATGAGATAATATATCCAGGAAAGCCTGGCCAAGGGTTACATTCGCCCCTCTACTTCTCCGGTAGGTGCTGGCTTCTTCTTCGTAGGGAAGAAGGATGGTGGTCTTAGGCCATGCATCGATTACCGAAACTTCAATAAGGTCACTCTAAGGAACCAGTATCCCCTTCCTTTGATTCCTGATCTCTTCAATCAGGTTCAGGGGGCCCAATGGTTCTCTAAGTTTGATCTTCGGGGGGCTTATAACTTTATCCCGAATTAGAGAAGGGGATAAGTGGAAGACTGCGTTTAACACGCCCGAAGGTCATTTCGAATACCTCGTCATGCCCTTTGGGTTGTGTAATTCTCCCGCGGTCTTCCAGAATTTCATAAATGAGATTTTAAGAGACTACCTGGGGGTATTTCTTGTAGTGTACCTTGATGACATACTTGTGTTTTCCAAGGACTGGTCCTCCCACATTGAGCATGTCAGGAAGGTGCTCCAGGCGCTTCGGGAAAACAAACTCTTTGCTAAATCCGAAAAATGTGTGTTTGGGGTGCAGGAGATACTATTTTTGGGTCAAATCCTCACTCCTAATGAATTCTGCATGGACCCTGCGAGGTTAAGGCTGTGGCTGAATGGGTCGAACCTGCCTCCCTGAAGGCGTTACAGTGCTTCCTGGGGTTTGCTAGTTATTGCAGGAGATTTATTGCTAACTTCTTGGTTATTGCTAAGCCTCTTACGGATCTTACTCGCAAAGGTGCTGATCTCCTCCACTGGCCTCCAGAGGCGGTCCAGGCTTTTGAGATCCTTAAGAAGTGCTTTATCTCTGCCCCAGTGCTAATTCAGCCTAACCAAATGGAGCCATTCATCGTGGAGGTTGACGCCTCCAAGGTGGGAGTGGGTGCTGTCTTGTCCCAGGGTACCAGGTCCCTCACCCATCTCCATCCCTGTGCCTACTTCTCCAGGAAGTTCTCGCCCACTGAGGGTAACTATGACGTTGGCAACAGCGAACTCTTAGCCATTAAATGGGCATTTGAAGAGTGGTTCCACTTCTTGGAGGGGGCTAGGCACCAGGTACCGGTCCTTACCGACCACCGGAATCTGGTTTTCCTAGAATCTGCCCGGAGGCTAAACCCGAGACAATCTCGATGGGCGTTGTTTTTTACTAGATTCAACTTTGCGGTCACCTATAGGGCTGGGTCTAAAAATATTAAAGCTGATGCACTGTCGCGTAGCTTCATGGCCAGCCCTCCTTCAGATGAAGATCCTGCTTGTGTTTTGCCCCCAAGTATAATCATATCCTCTGTTGATTCTGACTTAGTCTCCGAAATTGCGGCTGATCAAGGTTCAGCTCCCGGGAACCTTCCTGAGAACAAGCTGTTTGTTCCCCTGCAATTTCGGCTAAGGGTACTCAGGGAAAAAACTGACTCTGCACTATCTGGCCATCCAGGCATCCTGGGTACCAAGCATCTCATTGCTAGAAACTATTGGTGGCCTGGGTTGCCTAAAGACGTTAAGGCCTATGTCGCCGCTTGTGAAATTTTTGCTAGGTCCAAGACTCTCAGGTCTCAACCAGCGGGCTTACTATGTTCTTTGCCCATTCCCCAGAGACCTTGGACCCATATCTCCATGGATTTTATCACTGATTTGCCTCCATCTCAAGGCAAGTCGGTGGTGTGGGTTGTAGTAGACCGCTTCAGTAAGATGTGCCACTTTGTGCCACTCAAGAAACTACCCAATGCTAAGACGTTAGCTACCTTGTTTGTCAAACACATCCTGCGTCTCCATGGGGTCCCTGTCAATATTGTTTCTGACAGAGGGGTACAATTTGTTTCATTGTTTTGGAGAGCTTTCTGTAAAGAGTTGGAGATTGATCTGTCCTTCTCCTGTGCCTTCCATCCTGAATCTAATGGCCAAACTGAGAGGACTAATCAGTCTCTAGAACAATATTTAAGGTGTTTTATCTCTGACTGTCAATATGATTGGGTCTCATTCATTCCCCTCGCCGAATTTTCCCTTAATAACCGGGTCAGTAACTCGTCAGGGGTCTCCCCCTTTTTCTGTAATTTTGGGTTTAATCCACTGTTCTCCTCCGTTTCACCTGGTAGTTCCAACAATCCCGAAGTAAAGGTCGTTCATCGGGAACTGTGCACACTCTGGGCCCAGGTTCAGAAGAACCTAGAGGCGTCCCAGAGCATACAAAAAAACTCAGGCAGATAGAAGACGTTCTGCTAACCCCTTGTTTATGGTCGGGGATCTGGTGCAAAAAATTTGCGCCTTAAAGTCCCGTCCAAGAAGTTTGCTCCCCGGTTTATAGGGCCGTACAAGGTCATTGAAGTCCTCAATCCTGTCTCCTTCCGACTGGAGTTGCCCCCATCTTTTCGAGTACACAACGTGTTTCATGCCTCCCTCCTTAAACGCTGCTCCCCGTCCTTGGCTTCCTTTGAGGAAACCTCCGGTCCCTGTTCTCACCCCTGAGGGAGTAGAATTCGAGGTGGCCAAGATTGTGGACAGCAGGATGGTCCAAGGCTCCCTCCAGTACCTGTTCCATTGGAAAGGATACGGGCCTGAGGAGAGGACTTGAGTACCCGCCCGGGATGTTCACGTTGGGATATTGGTCAGGAGGTTCCACCTTCGTTTCCCCAATAAACCAGGTCCACTTAGAAAGGGTCCGGTGGCCCCTCATAAAAGGGGGGGTACTGTAAAGGATCTGCAAGGCACAGTTTCTGTATCAACGCCCATAGGTAATCAGTCTGCACCTGCTTCTATGTCTGTGAGACTGACTCCATCTTCCACCACTCAGGATGGCAGGCTTAGGTGTGGGAGGGCCTATCGCAGCCTGGCCAGACGCAGCTAGCTCCCGCCCTCTGTCTATTTATACCTGCCTTTCCTGTTCCTTCTTGCTTGTGTTTCTTCTCTGTTGGTTTCCTGGCCCTGCTGCAGCTTCTTGAACTATTTGTGCCTGCTTCATATTGACCCTGGCTTACTGACTACTCTCCTGCTCTGCGTTTGGTACCTCGTACACTCCTGGTTTGACTCGGCTTGTTCACTACTCTCCTGCTCTGCGTTTGGTACCTCGTACACTACTGGTTTGACTTGGCTCGTTCACTACTTTTGTTGCTCACGGTGTTGCCATGGGCAACTGCCCCATTTCCCTTAGCTTCTGTGTACCCTTGTCTGTTTGTCTGTCGTGCACTTATTGAGCGTAGGAACCGTCGCCCAGTTGTACCCCGTCGCCTAGGGCGGGTCGTTGCAAGTAGGCAGGGACTGAGTGGCGGGTAGATTAGGGCTCACTTGTCTGTTTCCCTACCCCCAACATTACAGTCGCCTGATCAAGTGAGTAGATCAAGATGTCGCCCAAATACACCACCACACAGACATACAGAAGATCACGGAAAAAGTTGTTCACAAATTCTTGGAATACTGCTGGAGCGTTACACAGTCCAAAGGGCATGACTAGATACTCGTAGTGACCGTCTCTGGTGTTAAATGCGGTTTTCAATTCATCACCCTTGAGCATACGGATCAGGTTATAGGCCCCGTGTAGACCCAGCTTAGTAAAAACCTTGGCTCCACGAATCCTGTCGAAGAGCTCAGAGATAAGCGGCAAAGGCTACTTGCTTTTTACCGTGACTTGGTATAACCCACGGTAATCAATGCACGGTCGGCCTGACGCATCCTTTTTCTCCACGAAGAAGAATCCGACTCCGGCTGGTGAAGAAGCTTTCCTGATGAACCCTCTCAACAGGTTCTTCTTGACATATTCCAACATGTCAGAGGGGCCGCTGTGGATATAGTGTTTTTGGACTTTGCAAAAGCATTTGACACTGTCCCTCATAGACGTCCAATGGGTAAATAAAGGACTATAGGTTTAGAAAATATAGTTTGTAATTGGATTGAGAATTGGCTTAACCCCTTAAGGACGCAGCCTAGTTTTGGCCTTAAGGCTCAGAGCCCATTTTTCAAATCTGACATATTTCACTTTATGTGGTAATAACGTCGGAATGCTTAAACCTATCCAAGCGATTCTGAGTTTGTTTTCTCGTGACACATTGGGCTTCATGTTCGTGGTAAAATTTGGTCGATATATTCAGTGTTTATTGGTGAAAAATTGCAAAATTTAGAGAAAATTTGGAAAAAATAGAATTTTTCAGAATTTTAATGCATCTGCTTGTAAAACAGACGGTTATACCACCCAAAATAGTTACTAGTTCACACTTCCCATATGTCTACTTTAGATTGGTATTGTTTTTTGAACATTCTTTTTTTTTCTTGGACGTTACAAGGCTTAGAACCTAAACAGCAATTTCTCATATTTTTAAGAAAATTTCAAAAGCCTTTTTTTTAGGTACTTCTTCAGTTCTGAAGAGGCTTTGAGGGGCCTATGTATTAGAAACCCTGATAAAACACCCCATTTTAAAAACTAGATCCCTCAAAGTATTCAAAACAGCATTTAGAAAGTTTTTTAACCCTTCAGGCATTTCACAAGAATTAAAGCAAAGTGGAGGTGAAATTTGCAAATTTCATTTTTCTTGCTGAATTTCAATTTTATTCATTTTTTTTCTGTAACACCGAAGGTTTTACCAGAGAAACACTACTAAATATGTATTGTTCAGATTCTGCAGTTTTTAGAAATGTTCCACATGTGGCCCTACTGCGCTCGTGGAATAAAACACAAGCCCTAGAAGCAAAGAAGCACCTAGTGCTTTTTGAGGCCTCTTTTTTATTAGAATATATTTTAGGCAGCATGCCAGGTTTGAAGAGGTGTTGATGTGCCAAAACAGTAGGAATCCCCAAATAGTGACCCCATTTTGGAAACTACACCCCTCAAGGAATTCATTTATGGTTGTTGTTACCATTTTGACCGCACAGTTTTTTTCACAGCACCTATTTGAATTGGGCTGTGAAATTAAAAAAATGTCATTTTTTCCAATAAGATGTCATTTGTGATCAAAATTTATTATTTTCACAGGGAACAAAATACCCCATTTTGTTGCCCAATTTGTCCTTAGTGCGGCAATACCCCATTTGTGGTGATAAACTGCCGTTTGGGCCCATGGGAGGGCTCAGAATGAAAGGAGCGCTATGTGTTTGTTGGAGTCCAGATTTTGCTGGATTGGTTTTCGGGTGCCATGTCAAAGCAATGGAAACCCACAGAAGTAACCCCATTTTGGAAACTACACCCCTCAAGGAATTCATTTATGGTTGTTGTTACCATTTTGACCGCACAGTTTTTTCACAGCACCTATTTGAATTGGGCTGTGAAATTAAAAAAATGTCATTTTTTCCAATAAGATGTCATTTGTGATCAAAATTTATTATTTTCACAGGGAACAAAATACCCCATTTTGTTGCCCAATTTGTCCTTAGTGCGGCAATACCCCATTTGTGGTGATAAACTGCCGTTTGGGCCCATGGGAGGGCTCAGAATGAAAGGAGCGCTATGTGTTTGTTTGAGTCCAGATTTTGCTGGATTGGTTTTCGGGTGCCATGTTGCATTTGCAGAGCCCCAGAGGTATCAAAGCAATGGAAACCCACAGAAGTAACCCCATTTTGGAAACTACACCCCTCAAGGAATTCATTTATGGTTGCTGTTACCATTTTGACCGCACAGTTTTTTCACAGCACCTATTTGAATTGGGCTGTGAAATTAAAAAAATGTAATTTTTTCCAATAAGATGTCATTTGTGATCAAAATTTATTATTTTCACAGGGAACAAAATACCCAATTTTGTTGCCCAATTTGTCCTTAGTGCGGCAATACCCCATTTGTGGTGATAAACTGCCGTTTGGGCCCATGGGAGGGCTCAGAATGAAAGGAGCGCTATGTGTTTGTTGGAGTCCAGATTTTGCTGGATTGGTTTTCGGGTGCCATGTTGCATTTGCTGAGCCCCAGAGGTATCAAAGCAATGGAAACCCACAGAAGTAACCCCATTTTGGAAACTACACCCCTCAAGGAATTCATGTATGGGTCTTGTTACCATTTTGACCGCACAGTTTTTTCACAGCACCTATTTGAATTGGGCTGTGAAATTAAAAAAATGAAATTTTTTCCAATAAGATGTCATTTTTTATCAAAATTTCTTATTTTCACAGGGAACAAAATAGCCCATTTTGTTGCCCAATTTCTCCTGTGTGCAGCAATACCCCATTTGTGGCGATAAACTGCAGTTTGGGCCAATGGGAGGTCTCAGAAGTGAAGTAGCGCTGTGTGTTCTTTGGAGTGCAGATTTTGCTGGTTTGGTTTTCGGGTGCCATCTCGCATTTGCAGAGCCCCAGAGGTATCAAAGCAATGGAAAACCCACCAGAACTGACCCCATTATGGAAACTACACCCCTCAAGGAATTCATTTATGGGTGTTGTGACCATTTAGACCCCATAGTTTCTTCACAGAACTTATTTGAATTGGGCTGGGAATTAAAATAAATAATATTTTTTCCAATAATATGTCGTTTTAGCTCAAAAATTCTTATTTTCACAAGAAATAAAATACTACATTTTGTTGCCCAAT
This sequence comes from Rhinoderma darwinii, assembly GCF_050947455.1. Taxonomy (NCBI): domain Eukaryota; kingdom Metazoa; phylum Chordata; class Amphibia; order Anura; family Rhinodermatidae; genus Rhinoderma; species Rhinoderma darwinii. The sequence goes on along the minus strand of NC_134692.1, from coordinate 88,736,055 downwards.
TTGTCCTGAGTGCGGAAATATCCCATTTGTGATGATAAACTGCTGTTTGGGCCCATGGAAGGGCTCAGAAGGAAAGGAGCGCTATGTGTTTGTTGGAGTACAGATTTTCCTGGTTTGGTTTTCGGGTGCCATGTCGCATTTGCAGAGCCCCAGAGGTATCAAAGCAACCCCATTTTGGAAACTACACCCCTCAAGGAATTCATTTATGGGTGTTGTGACCATTTTGAACCCATAGTTTTTTCACAGAACCTATTTGAATTGGGCTGGGAATTAAAACAAAATTAATTTTTTCCAATAATATGTAGTTTTGGCTGAAAATTTCTTATTTTCACAAGAAATAAAATACCCCATTCTGTTGCGCAATTTGTCCTGAGTGCAGCAATACCCCATTTGTGGTGATAAACTGCCGTTTGGGCCCATGGGAGGGCTCAGAATGAAAGGACCACCATTTGGCCTACTGGGGATTTTCTCGTGCAAAGTCATGTGTGTAGAAGCCCCAGTACAGTTGAAACCCGCAAGAAGTGACCCCGTTTTAAAAACTACACCCTTAAGGCATTCATCTAGAGGTGTAGTGAGCATTTTGACCGGAGAGATACACCCCATAAACTGTAATGTGGGTTCTCCCGGGTATGGCAATACCCTCAATGTGGCAGTTATCAGCTGCTTGGGCACACAGCAGGGCTCAGAAGGGAAAGATAAGGGGGCATAAGCTGTGCGGAGTACATCAGGGTAAGTAGAATTGGGGTAAATTATAAAACAAGGGATGTATGATAAATTTTAAAACACTCTTTCATACAGAGCTCTGGTTTTTCGGGACACGTGTTACATTGATATATTGTGTCATCCCTTATCGCCCTCTTATAGCAGACTTTGCACCTCTTTTGACTTTTTCGATTCTTGCCAGTTTGGGGAACTTATCCTGGAAAGTGTTGCCCTGGTATGAAGCGTGTGGCCTCGCTTCCAGAAGTACTGGGTGCCCCCCCCGTTCCTGGTCCCTAAAGATTAGGTTCTTGATAATCACCTCTTGAAATTCCAGGAAAGTTCCCCTCTGGCCTGTACATCGACGTAGCACGTACACATTGTACAATGCCATCTGTATGATGTGCCCGGCCCGCTTCTTATACCACACCGCATGGCGCTGTAGGGCTTCAGGACTTGATCTGACAAGTCCACCCCTCCCATGTACCTATTGTACTCCAGGATGCAGTCTGGTTTAGGGGTCTCTGTACTGGTACCTCGTACAGGTACATGGGTACTGGTGTGACATCTCTCTTGTCCTTGTACTTTACACACAATATGTTGCTGCTAGAATGTGTCCTGCGCTCACCCCTTCTTGTTTGCCCTGCAGAGTCTTAGGGAGGCCTCTCAGATTTCTTCTAGCAGTGCCGCATGCCACAGGACTTGAACCGAGGCAGTTGAAGAGTGGGACGCCGGTATAAAAATTATCCAGGTAGAGGTGGTAACCCTGGTCCAGCAGTGGGTGCAACAAATCCCACACAATTTTTGCATTAACTCCCAGTAAGGGGGGGGCATTCTGGGGGCTGAGCACTGGTGTCCTTCCCTTCATATATCCTAAACCTGTATACCCTGATGCACTCTCGCACATCTTATACATCTTCATGTCATACCTTGCCTTCTTACCCGGCAGGTACTCGCGGAATTGAACCCTGCCTTTAAAATCCACCAAGGACTCATCAATAGAAATACACTTCTTGGGGGTGTATGCTTGGGAAAACCAGGCACTGAAACGGTCTAATAGGGGTCTCTGTTTATACAAACGGTCAAAACTGGGGTAATCTCGGGGCGGCTCATTATCAGTATAATGTAAGAAGCGAAGTATTGCCTCATTTATTTATTTTTTTAGGTTCTAGTTCAGTTCTGAAGTTTCTTTGATGGACCTATATATTAGAAACCCCTATCAAACACCCCATTTTAGAAACTAGACCCCTCAAAGTATTCACAACAGCATTTAGAAAGTTTATGAACCCTTTAGGTGTTTCACAGGAATTTAGAGCAAAGTAGAGGTGAAATTAAAAAAATTTTTTGTCAAAAAATCCTCTTTATACCATTTTTTTTATAACACAAAAGGTTTTACCAGAGAAACGCAACTTAATACTTATTGCCCAGATTCTGCAGTTTTGAGAAATATCCCACATGTGGCCCTAGTGCGGTAATGGACTGAAGCACCGGCCTCCGAAGCAAAGGAGCGCCTAGTGGATTTTGAGGCCTCCTTTTTATTAGGCACCATGTCCGGTTTGAAGAGGTCTTGTGGTGCCAAAACAGTGGAAAACCCCCAAAAGTGACCCCATTTTGAAAACTAGACCCCTTGAGGAATCCATTGTAGTTTTCTTGGGGTGCATGCGACTTTTTGATCAGTTTTTATTCTATTTTTAGGTGGCGTGGTGACTAAAAAACAGCAATTCTACTATTGTTTTTTTAATCTATTTTTTTTTACAGCGTTCACTGTGCGCTATAAGTGACACATTCACTTTATTCTGCGTGGCGATACGATTACGGCGATACCAGATGTTTATAGTTTTTTTTTATGTCTTATGGCGTTTGCACAATAAAATACGTTTTGTAAACAATCATTCACTTTTTGTGTTACCTTATTCTAACAGCCATAACGGTTTTATTTTTCTATCAATAAAGCCGTGCGAGGACTTATTTTTTGCGTAACGAACTGTAGTTTTGATCAGGACCATTTTTCGGTAAATGCGACTTTTTGATCTCTTTTTATTCCATTTTTTGGGAGGTGAAGTGACCAAACAATTGTGCTGCTGGTACGGTTTATTATTATTTTCTTTTACGGCGTTCACCGCGCGGGATAAATAACGAAATAATCTTGTAGTTCAGGCCGTTACGGACGCGGCGATACCAATTATGTATAGTTGGTTTGTTTGTTTGTTTATATATTTTTATTAATAATAAAGGACTGATAAGGGAAAAGGGGGGATTTTTACTTTTAATACTTTTAAAACTTTTATTTTCTTATTTTTACACATCTTTTTTTAACTTTTTTTTAACTTTATTACTTTGTCCCATTAGGGGACTTGAGGGCAGGAGGCCCTGATCGCTATTCTAATACACTGCACTACATGCGTAGTGCAGTGTATTAGAACTGTCAGCTACTCACTGACAGCAAGCATAGTGGGTCCTGACTTCGTCAGGACCCACTAGGCTTCCGTCGATGGCAGAGCCGGACGCCATTGTTTGGTGTCCGGTTGCCATAGCCACCATCGCCAGCCGCTATCGCGTAGCAGGCTGGCGATTGTAGCTTAACCCCTAAAAAGCCGTGATCACTATTAAACACGGCTTTTAAGGGGTTAATCAGTGGGGACACAGCGATCGGTCCCCGCTGTAGGAGCTGACAGCTGCTGTACGAGACAGCAGCTGTCACAGCTCCTGCATGTGTCGGGAGGATGGCCAAAATGGCCGTTATCCCCGCGACGTAATAATCCGTCGCTGAGCGCTAACGATACAGTTAGCGCAACGGATTATTACGTCGCTGAGCGCGAAGGGGTTAAGGACCGTATCCAGAGAGTTGTGGTCAATGATTCCTACTCTGAATGGGAGATGGTTATAAGTAGTGCCCAGGATTCCGAGCTGGGACCACTATTCAATCATTTTATTAATGATATAGAGGATGGGATTAATAGCACTATTTCTATTTTTGCAGATGACACCAAGCTATGTAGTATTGTTCAATCTATAGAAGACGTTCATAAATTACAAGCTGATTTGGACAGCCTAAGTGTTTGGACATCCACTTGGCAAATGAGGTTTAATGTAGATAAATGTAAAGTTATGCTTCTGGGTACCAACAATCTGTATGCATCATATGTTCTAGGGGGAGCTATACTGGGAGATTCACTTGTTGAGAAGGATCTGGGGGTACTTATAGATCATAGACTAAATAACAGCATGCAATGTCAATCAGCTGCTTCTAAGGCCAGCAAGATATTCTAATGTTTTAAAAGAGGTATGGACTCGCGGGACAGGGATATAATATTACCACTTTACAAAGCATTAGTGCGGCCACATCTAGAATATGTAGTTCAGTTGTGGGCTCCAGTTCATAGAAAGGATGCCCAGAAGTTTGAAAAAAATACAAAAAAGAGCAGCGAAGCTAATAAGGGGCATGGAGAATCTCAGTTATGAGGACAGATTAAAAGAATTAAACCTATTTAGCCTTGAAAAGAGACGACTAAGGAGGGACATGATTAACTTATATAAATATATGAATGGCAGATACAAAAAATATGGTGAAATCCTGTTCCATGTAAAACCCCCTCAAAAAACAAAGGAGCACTCTTTACTGTGAGAACTGTAAATCTATGAAACAGCCTACAGCAGGAGCTGGTCACAGTAGTTACAGTAGATGGCTTTAATAAAGGGTTAGATAATTCCCTAGAGCGAAAATTCATCAGCTCCTATGTCAATGTCTAGAAATTGTTCCCTTCCCTTTTCCCATCCCTTGGTTGAACTTGATGGACATGTGTCATTTTTCAACCATACTAACTATTCAACTATGTAACTATGTCCTGGGTTTAAGGCAGAAAAAACAGGTAGACCCGTCCACAAAGCAGTGAGGCTCCAGGGAGCAACTCTATAGGACAGTCATATGTACAATGAGGAGGAAGGACCTCTGCCTCCTTCTTGCTGAAGACATCAGCATACCTAGCATACTATGGAGGCAATCCAGAGAGTGACTGAGATAGTGGAGGAAGGACTGGATGAACCTGAGGCAGGCAGGGGTGCAGACATAGAGGTCCCCACTGGAGGACCTCTCCGGAATTCCAATCAAGGACTAGATCATGCAATAGCTTTAGAAGGCAATTTGTTTTGAATGAAGAACCCCTGTCTGTAGTCTTAGTCGCTTAGTAATAGACAGAATAAGATTCGGCAGGGCTGTCCATCAACTGAAGCGATCGCCAGAAAGACAGTGGCCAAGTGAAAACAGTCTACCAGGTCCTGCTGGATAAAGTTTGAAGCCGCTCTGGAATCAAATAAGCAGGTACACTGTTCGATCCTTCACTGGTGACAATTGACACAGGAATATACAGTTTGGGAGAGAATTTAGTAGTTGTGGGAGATTCACCTAGTATTGTCTCTCCAAGCCTAGGTGCTGGAGTTTCCCGGCTTTTGGGGGCATTGGCACACTAAATGTCCCTTGTGGCCACGGTACAAACATAATCCAGTCGATCATCTGCGTTACCGTTCCTGGTCTGACAATCGGAATCTATCCAACTGCATAGCCTCCTCCGGAGTTGCAGCAGGACAGGGCAGTAGCGGCCTTTGAAATTTTGGTGCCAGTCAACAAGATCTCCTCTCCCAATTGCTAGAAGTTTTAGGGCATCCAAGGTAGCAGGAAGTTCTCGAGCTGCCAGTTCTTAATATGAGGAGCAAGACTCTGCCAGAAAAGTCACCACCGCCTCATTATTCCAAGCCAGCTCCCCTGCCAGCGTAAGGAAGGAGATGGCGTACTCACCTACAGTTGTCTCCTCTTGATTGAGGGTCAGCAGTGAGGCAGCTGCAGAGGATGTTTGACCCGGTTCCTCAAACACTGTTCGTAAAGTCTGTAGAAACAGTTAGATTAGAGAATTCCGGACCCTCTCGTTCCAAGATGGGGTTTGCCTATGCCAGGGCTTTGCCAGCAAGGAGAGAAATAATGAACGCTACCTTGGCCTTATCAGAGGGAAAGAGATGGGCACGTAACTTAAAGTGGATGTACATTGATTTAGAAAACCTCTACAGGCCTTAGGATCCCCATTGTAGCGAGGCGGTAGAGGCAGCGAAATTGTGGGCCCAGGGCAGGCAGGAGGCGTAACAGCTAGTGGAACAACGGAAGCAGCCAGAGGAGATGTAGTAGGATGGTCCAAATGGGAGATTATCAAATTTACTGACTGTAGTAGTGATCTGGCGTGCCTGCGGTCACGCATGTCCGTTTGCATCAACTGGACCGCCGTCTTGGGTTGACCAGCAGAATTCATGGCCTGAATGTACTGTGACGACTCTGCGGGCCTGTGGATCCACCAGATCACTCCACTGTAACGGAGAAGCAGCTGACCAATCTGCAGTCAGTGGCGGATCATCATAAGGGTGGTTCCGGTGGCCGCCCAGCCTAAAACATTAATGGGCTGGGCATCACACGTCCCGTCATGCACAGTAGCGTCGCTTACACCAGAGGGTGGTCCCAATGCTAGTGACAGCCACATTCACTTGTATCTGAGTCCTCAGGATGCAGATACAAATGAATACTATAGGCTGTAGGCAACGTTAGGCCTGCAGCCTATAAGGTACTGAAGGCGCTGGGAAGATTCCCTGTGCATGCCGTCGTGATGACGTCACTGCATCACGCTGGTCTGCGCGAGCTTCCCGCCTCCAAGGTTGTGCTGCGCTGCGCGATGACATCTGAGTGGCAAATACTGCAATAATGGGTCATGGCTGAGAGAAGTCGTCATGAAGTCTGGACCGGATTAAGAAGAAAAGATGAAACAAAAACGACTAGAATCTGAGAATAAGTCACCTGTGAGTCACTAAATTTATAGAGAATCTGTCACCTCTCCTGAAATGTTTATTATATGAAATCCTTGTATTTCACAAAAAGTTTTGTGCAGTCCAAGACTGATAGATAAAAGCGTGTGACCATTCCCCTTGTCAGGAGAATATGTCCCTGGACAGTGTGATACTGTCACCATGCAGGGACACATCCCTTTGACAACGGGAATGGTAACAACCACTTGTTAATGCGTGCACAAAAAAGTAGTGTTAACAATAGAAATGGTTGTGGCAGGGCGGCAGTGGAGAAGGGGGCCCAAGTTTGGGTAACAGCCCAGGGCCTATGGTCTACTTAATCTGCCACTGACTACTGTCAATGAAAGTCTTTAGAACTAGAGTACCTGTATAAAAGTTCTGAAAAACGAGGCACTGCAGGGCCTTTGGCGTAGCAGACTCCTTGGCACAGGTGGCACTTGGCGTGACAGATGGTACTTGGCGTGGCAGATGACATGGCACAGAGGATGAACTCAGGGGCGTAGCTAAAGGCTCATGGGCCCCGATGTGAAAATTCTTACTGGGCCCCCCCCCCCAAACTTCTCATGGCCGGCGGTCCGCAGCTTTCAGCTGCATCGCTGGGTCTCCTAAGTGACCCAACAATGCAGCACTAGCAGCCGGGACGTCACTAAGGCTGGGTTCACACACCCTATTTACGGACGTAATTCGGGCGTTTTAGCATTGAATTGCGTCCGAAAATGCGGCTCAAAAGCGTTGGCAAACATCTGCCCATTCATTTGAATGGGTCTTACGATGTTCTGTGCCGACGGTCATTTTTTTTTACGCGCCGCTGTCAAAAGGCGGCGCGTAAAAAAGACGCCCGCGTCAAAGAAGTGCCTGTCACTTCTTCAGACGTATATGGAGCCGTTTTCCATGGACTCCATAGAAAAACAGCTCCAATTACGTCCGTAATGGACGCAGCGAAAGACGCCTGCACATGCCATTACGGCTGAAATTACGGTGCTGTTTTCTCCTGAAAACAGCACCGTAATTTCAGCCGTAACAGACGCTGCCTTGTGAACATACCCTAAGGGCTTAAAATGTCAGGGAAATAGCCCCAATACATATGTGTCCGCCCAAAAAAAAGTGTGTATATGAGACAGCATAGCATATCTATAGCACTACAACCCTATAAACTATGGATAGGATTAGATACAGTGGCTCAGCAGACAGTATCACACATGATAGGATTAGATACAGTGGCCCAGCAGACAGTATCAAACATGATAGGATTAGATACAGTGGCTCAGCAGACAGTACCACACATGATAGGATTAGATACAGTGACTCAGCAGACAGTACCACACATGATAGGATTAGACACAGTGGCTAAGAAGGCACTATCACACATGATAGGATTAGATACTGTGGCTCAGCAGACAGTATCACACATGATCGGATTAGATATAGGGCCCAGCAGACAGTATCACACAAGATACGATTAGATACAGGGCCCAGCAGACAGTATCACACATGATTGGATTAGATACACAGCTCAGCAGACAGTATCACACATGATTGGATTAGATACAGGGCCCAGCTCGCTGACATTGCGTCTCCAGCGCTGGACCCAGGATAGGTAAGAATAATAATTTTGCTTCTTTATGTGTTACTGATTATTTTTGTGTGTTTGTGTTTTTTTACAGGTTCGGTTGTTGGACTTCGGATTCGAGGACTTCAATGACAGCGTTTTTTTTATTCTCAATAAAATGGTTAATGAGGGTTGTTTTTTTATTTCAATAAAATATTTTTTCTATGTGCTTGTATCTTTTTAAACTTTATCACCGCCTTAGTAATGGCCGCTGGATGATTGACAACCTCCATTACTAAGGCGAGGCTTAATGTTAGCCGGTGCAGAGGCTACACTAACCCCCATTATTACCCCGGTACCCACCAAAACCAGGGGTACTGGGAAGAGCCGGTTACGAACCAGTACCCGACCATTTGTAGTGACGGGCAGGCACCGGGGTGGCCGCAGGCTGGTAGTATTAGGCTGGGGAAGGCCAAAAACAGTGGCCCTTCCCACCCTGGTAATGCTGCCTGCTGCTGCTGTGTTGTATCTGGCTGGTTATGAAAATTGGGGGGGACCCCACATCGTTCTTTCCAATTTTGTTTTAATTTTTTTTAAATGACGTGGGGTCATTTTTCATAACCAGCCAGATACAATAAAGCAGCAGCAGCCTAGCATCACCAGGGTAGGAAGGGCCACTGTTTTTGGCCTTTCCCCTCCTGATAATACCAGCCTGCGGCCGACCATCACTACAGATGGTCAGGTACTGGATCGTACCCGGCTCTTCCCAGCACCCCTGGTGGCGGTGGGTACCGGGGTAATAAAGGGGGTTAGTGTTAGCCCCTGCACCGGCTAACACTAAGCCCCGCCTTAGCAATGGATACTGTCAATCAGCCGGCGGCCATTACTAAGGCGGTAGTAATATAGTTTAAAAAAAAACACAAAGACATAGAAAAAATATTTTATTGAAATAAAAAAAAACCCACACAGCCCTCATTAACCATTTTATTGATAATAAAAAAAAAGCTGTCATCGAAGTAGTCCTGGAATCCGACGTAGTCCAACGACCAAACCTGTGAGAAAACACACAAAAAAGGATTAGTAACACGTGTGTTAGGCTTAGATACAGGGCCCATGTGTGATACTGTCTGTGGGACCCTGTATCTAAGCCTACCACAACGTAGGCTTAGATACAGGGTCCAGCAGACAGTAATCTTATACAGTATAAGATAACTGTGTGCTGGGGCCCTGTATCTAAACCTACAGTGTGGTAGGCTTATATACAGGGCCCAGCAGACAGGATCACACATGGTCCATGTATCTAAGCCTACCATGTGATTGGCTTATATACAGAGCCCATCAGACAGGATCACACATGGGCCATGTATCTAAGCCTACCATGTGATTTGCTTAGATACAGGGCCCAGCAGACAGGACCACACATGGGCCATGTATCTAAGCCTACCATGTGATTGGCTTATATACAGGGCCCATCAGACAGGATCACACATGGGCCATGTATTTAAGCCTACCATGTGATTGGCTTAGATACAGGGCCCAGCAGACAGGATCACACAGTCTGTGATCCTGTCTCATGGGCCCCCTAAGCCTGCTACATAGTAGGCTTAGGGGTTGTACAGTCCCTAAACATTGATGGCCTATCCTCAGGATAGCCCATCAATAGCTGATGTGTCTCTCGGGACCCGCAAATCAGCTGTTTTGAAGGGGCCGCAGCACTCGTACGAGAGCTGCTTCCCCTTCATTTCACTACTCGCCCACACTGTGAATCGCCGACACGGATTCACAGTGTGACCGGAATGAAGTGACAGGAATGAAGGGGGGCAGCTCTCGTACGAGTGCTGCGGCCCCTTCAAAACAGCTGATTGGCGGGTCCCAGGAGTCGGACCCCGCCAGTCAGGGCTAACCTTACCTTCCTCTTCGGCCGCGGCGGGAGTTCTGTCGTCTCGATGCTGTGCGCGTCGCATAGCGCTGTGACGTCATGCGCTGCGATCCGGAACCAGGAAGGTAAGTAAAGTATGTTACTATAGTAACAGGGGCCCGTGGCCCGAGTTACTATAGTAACTTTTTATTGATGTGGTGCGGGGGGCCGTGGGCCCCCCTGGCTTCGGGGCCCGGTCGCAATTGCGACCGCTGCGACCCCTATAGCTACGCCAGTGGATGAACTCTAATCCAAAACTAAACTTCGCTCAGGAACAAACACAATTTCTGGATACGGATACAGGAACACTGGGAACAGGATACAGCTAAGGGACCATTTGCTAAACGAACATGGGTAGACACAACAATGCTCAGGCAAGAAGAGCCTTTGTTATAGTCGAGGGAGTAAAGGGATTGACTGGGGAACTAAACACAGGTGCGCGCACTAGCCCTTTAAGGCCAGGAGTGAGCGCGTGCTTGCAACCTACAGGACACAAAGGGGAGCTGCAGTCACGTGTGCCGTCGTCTCCGTGGAGAGAGACGCCGGCATGAAGAAAGTGTTCTGCGGCTGCCGGTAAGTAGGATGCGCCGGCAGTCAGCGACCACGGGCACAACACCTATCAGGACCAGCCGCAGGCTGCTCCCGGATCAGCTGGACTCCCGTTTCTCGGGGCACACTGTCACCGACTTTAACTTCCTGTCATTGTGATCCTTATAGGCTTCCATACATGGCAGACCCGGAGGCTATTGTTTGGCCTCCGATTGCCATGCTAACCATCGGCACCCCCTGTGATCGCATCATAGGCTGCCGATCTGCTACAAACCCCTTCAATTCATTTACGTAGATATGAAATGAATTATGATATAGGTAATCGTGAGCTTCTCATTATTAAGTGGGCGTTTGAAGAGTACCCCAGGAGGCCTCAATGAGGGATTTACGTTTGCTGCTTTTCTGTGAATCCTACACGTTACCAAAATACTGGAACTATACTTCAGTTTGTGTGATTATTCTGGTACTGTACTGACAATGTAGTCATTAAACTCTTTATAATCTGCCTTACTATCCACATTTCTTATATGAATATACTATTATCAATCATACTTAGTATTTGCTTCAGGTACCCCCCAGGCTACAGCTTGGTAAGCGACATAGCGGCGGTTTGAATATTTTGATCAATTATAACTCACTGCGTTTCTTTCTGTGTCACTCTGATAGCCACTGACTCTGGAATGCTTGGTCTCTACTAAGCCCGATGAGTGTAATATCTCATACCTTTTATTTATCCATAGATATCTTTGTATTATTCTGTATACTACTTATATCGCTGTCTGGCATAAATGGCATTCTTATTATGCCGTTCTGGTACACCTTTGCGCGTATATCTCTGGTATTTCAGCATGTAGACCTGTATACTAATTTGCAATGTCTATCATGAATCTGCTCATTTTCATTTACCCTAGCTTATTAGCGCATTGATCTATTAGTCCATTGATAACCTTCCCAGATCACAGTAACATCTTTTGTGCTGCTTACAGTAATTGTAACATCACCGTTAATCACCGCACAGCGCCAGCGTGTAAAATTGTATTATTATTGTATCACTCTGTTCACATTGTGCGTTTGTGCACTGTTTTACAAACTCTCTAGTAAACTTTTCTTTTGCATAATAGCAGTGTCCTGATACTGTGTATAGCGATTATCTTGCTGTCCGGCATATATAGCATTCTGATTCAGTCATGCCAGCACACCAGTGTGTCTGTCTCCGTGTCTAGACTCGTACACTTATCTACAGTGTCCATGATAACTCTGCCTATTATGTCTTGCTACCCTACAAACGTATTGATCTATAAGCCCACTAATAACTTCTTCAGATCATAGTAATATTTTTTGTGCCGCTCACAGCAACTATAATATCGTCTTTAATCAGGGCACAGCGTTTGTACCTAGAATGGTACTATTACTAATCACATTCGTTACTATCCCATCACCTTTCTCACTTTGTGCCTCTGTGCACGTATCTATAAACTCATCGGTGACCTCTCTTTTTTGTATTATAGTAATGTTATAATTATATGTACAGCGATTATCCCTATTACCATCAAGCAGCCTGGTGCGCTTGTGCACTTGAGTGTTGTTCATTGGTGGCATCTGCCTAGTAAGTGATTGGTGGCAGAGTCTGTCAATCAACAGAGGAGGAGGCTCGGTCCTCTATTCCTCCTTGGATAGGCTATCGACTGATTGTGGACACATGTTCAGCTAGTTGCAGTGAATATTTAATGAGACTGACACCGCCGTTCGCTGTCATTGGCCCCGATACCCCTGAGGACGCTACATCGTAGCAAAACATGTCGGGGGGGGCTTCTACCTTTATTTTAATAATTGTCCTATTGACACCTTTGAATCTAACTAATAACTAACTGCATGTAGCGCTCTGTAGTTGTGGGACTTAACCCTTTCTAGACAGAGCTTCTACGTCTGGCACTGTGCTAATTGCTGTCAGAAATGGACATTAACTTTTAAATTTCATGTAGTCTGTCCGTGTTGCAAATCGAATAAAGACTTTTTTATTTTTACTCTTTAATAATGGTTGGAAAACAGGGCTTATTTCTGCCGGCAGGCAGCCTTCTTTGAATTTAGGCGTTTGAAGAGTGGCGCCGCTTTCTAGATCGGGCTAGGCATCAAATTACTTTACTGAAAGACCATAAAATCCTGACTTTTTTACAATCAGCCAGAAGACTCAATCCCAGACAGGCTAGGTGGGCCTTGTTCTTTACCAGGTTTGACTTTATTGAAACCTACAGACCAGGGTCTAAAAATGTCAGGGCCGACACATTATCTAGAAGTTTCTGTTCATCACAGGTCCCCGACATTGATCCTGAACCTATTTTATCTAAGGGGATAGTGGTCTCTGCAATATCACCTGATCTTGCAACTGAGATTAAAGATGTCAGCAACTTGCTCCGCAAACCATTCCTGCTGAAAAGTTGCTTGTACCTCCTCAGTTTAGATTTAGTTTTGCTCAATGAGTTACATGATTCTGTTTTGTGTGGCCATCCAGGGATAATTGGTACTTAAAAAATAGTCTCACGGCTCTATCGGTGGCCGTCTTTGTCTCGCGATGTAAATTTCTACGTCTCTGCTTGCTTGTGATGTCTGCGCTCGCACTAAGACTCCTCGAACTCATCCTATGGATGAACTACTACCATTGTCTGTTCCACAGAAAACTTGGTCTCATCTCTCTATGGATTTTATCACCGATTTGCCTCGCTCTGAAGGGAAAACTGTCATTTGGGTGGTGGTGGACCGTTTCAGTAAAATGTGACATTTCATTCCATTGCCTCAACTCCCTGATTCCAAAATTTTGTCTAAATTATTTATTGATCATCACGGTTTGTGGGTATGTGGACCCACTAGACCCCACCACTGTAGCAGAGAGCAATTGCGCTCTTCAGAAGAAAAAAGTTTCGAGTAGTAGCCACATACTACTGCCCTTGCTTTGGAGCTCCTCTGGAGCAGAAGTGCACCTGCACCAACAAAAGAGGCATCCACCTCCAAAGAAAACTGCCGAGATACGTCAGGATGATGGAGGATCGAGGCTGAAGTTAAGGTTTTTTTGAGACTAATAAATGCGGACTCTGCCTCTGGGATCCACACCTTGGCGTTCACACCCTTCCTGGTAAGGTTGGAAATGGGAGATGTCAGTGATGAGAAGTTTGGGATAAACTGTCGGTAGAAATTGTCGAACCCCAGGAAACACTGTATGGACCTCAGGCCTTGAGGATGTGGCCACTCCAGGACAGCTCTCACTTTCTCTGGATCCATCTTGAGACCTTGAGCCGAGATGATGTAGCCCAGGAAGAGCAGAGAACTCTTCACAGAGACGCACTTCTCCAGCTTGGCGTATAAACGATTCTCCCTTAATCGTAGTAGAATTTGACGGACATGCCTCCAATGAGACGTCGGATCTGGGGAGAAAATCAAAATATCATCAAGATAAACTACAACACAGATATAGAGGAGGTCTCAGAAGATATCATTAACAAATTCCACGAAGACCGCAGGAGCGTTACACAGTCCAAATGGCATCACCAGGTATTCATAGTGCCTGTCTCAAGTGTTGAATGCCGTCTTCAACTCGTCCCCTTGTCGGATTTGGATCAAATTATAAGCACCCACGCAAGTCTAGTTTAGAAAAAGTTCTAGCTCCTCGTATACGGTCAAACAGTTCAGATATAAGTGGCAACAGGTATTTGTTCTTGACCGTGATCTGGTTGAGACCACGGTAGTCAATGCAGGGTCGAAGGGATCCATCATTCTTTTTAACGAAGAAGAACCCGGCCCCGGCCGGGGAGGAAGACTTTCGTATGAAACCCCTCTCCAAATTCTCCGTGATATAGGCCGACATGGATAGAGACTCTGGCAAGGAGAGAGGATATACTCGGCCATGGGGGAGAGAGGCATTAGGAACCAGTTCAATGGGGCAGTCATAAGTCCAATGTGGAGGCAGGGTCTCAGCCTCCCTTTTGCTGAAGACATCTGCAAACTGAGCAAACTGGAGGGGGCAGTCCCGCCAATGACTTAGGCAGAGGAGGCTGGACAGGAAGAATCTGCAATAGACAACAACCAAGGCACTTGGAGCCCCATTGGAGAACCTCTCCAGAATTCCAGTCCAGGACTGGGGCATGCAGTCAAAGCCAAGGCAGGCCCAGCAGAACAGGATCGATGGCTTTGGGCAAAACAAGGAAAGAAATTAGTTCAGAATGAAGGACTCCAACCTGGAACTTCAACGGCTTGGTTTTAGAAACGATGGGATCAGGCAGAGGCAGTCCATTCACTGAGGCAACAGCCAAAGATGTCTCCAGGGGAACTGTGGGCAACTGAAGATGATCTACTAGCTTCTTTTGGATAAAGTTTGCCGCAGACTCAGAGTCAAGATAGGCAGAAACTTGATGCGTCCTCTCGCCGGATACTAGGGTCACAGGAATAGTCAGCTTGGAACAGAATGCTTTATTAGGTACCGTTCCACCTAGGGTTGTCTCTCCAACCAATCCTAGGCAATGGGGTCTCTCTGGCCTCTGGGGACACAGACGCACAATATGGCCTCCGAGGCCGCAATACAGACAAAGTCCAGAAGTGCATCTGCGTTGTTTCTCCAGGACATACAATTTGACATGGTTCATCTGCATAGGATACTGAGATTTGGTAAAAGACAATGAAGAGACAAAAGACAAGAAATGAAAATGAACATTTCTAAATCAGTACAGTATCTCTGCAGAATAGTTTGACATAAGAAAAATTCTATTATTCACCAGCTTAATTCAATATCATGCCAAATAGTAAAGGAATTTCCAAAATGTTCGCCTACATGTAAATAGAAATAGTTAACAAAAAAAACCACTATATACAAATGTCCCTATCTTTGTGAGGTATACGTAGCGGTTAAGATGAATAATGTATATCTACTTGGTAAGGAAGTGACAATGAAATTATGTGATGTGACAAATTATGATAAGAAATACGGGGACCGAATCCTAGCAGCCCAAACCAAAGCTAAGTTCTGGTGGAAAAACAGGAGCATTCTATAATCAATATGTACCAGGGCGCTTATTTTATTAGTCCTGAGCGAGTAATTTTCCATGTTCTTCATGTCTCCAGGAATTTTTCGTGTTTACCTAATTCCCAACTAGATAATACCTCCATTCTGCACATCATATCAAGCTTGGCAACCCATTCAGTGATGGAGGGGATCTGCTCGGGTCTCCATTGTGAGGGAATAAACATTTTTGCCACAGTTAGTAGGTGGGTGAGCAAGTCATTTTTTTTGGTGTGAAACCGCCCGAAGGCAGCCATAATAGGATCAGAGAAGGTGTCAGACCAATCTGTTGATTGAAACTTGATGTAATTTGATTACCAATCTCTGCCCAAAAGGGTTTTATATGGGGGGGGGGGGCAGAACCACCATAGATGAGAGATAAAACCTCTAAATGTGTTGCATCTCCAGCATGTGTCTGACACCGTTGGATATATTTTGTGTAGAGACTCTGGAGTCCTATACCCCCTGGTCACCATCTTATAAAAGTTCTCTTGCACACTTACACATCTTGAGAAACCATGAGAGTTACTTAGAAGGTGGGAGATTTCATCTTTAGTAAAAGTCCTATCAAGTTCCTCTTCCCAGGCACAAACAAAGTTCGGCGTAGTTTGATCTCTGTTCCTGAGTAGGCCGGAATATAGTTTTGATAGTAACCCTTTACCAGGGTTAGGGAGTAAGATATAGGTTTCAAGCTAGGATGGTTCTTGGATGCTCACAAACTTTTTACGAAACACAGAGCAAACCTTTTGAAAGTGAATAGTGTGCAGAAAGGGGGGATCAGACAGACCCCGAGACGATAGTAATACATTTAAATCTAGTGAATCCGTGTCTTTGAATGTCTCAAAAATGTTTTGCTCAGTCAACTTTTCCCGAAACACTGGGGTAGAGCTCTTAAAACCCGTACAATAAGGTAACAACTGTAAGGGAGCTAGTGAGGAAATCGACCTAGATGGAGTCAGAGAGTTTAAATAATTATGAAAAACTGAAATAGTTCCTCTAATATTAGGGCTGGGTTTGAGAGAGCGGTTAAAGAGGCTCTGTCACCAGATTTTGCAACCCCTATCTGCTATTGCAGCAGATAGGCGCTGCAATGTAGATTACAGTAACGTTTTTATTTTTAAAAAACGAGCATTTTTGGCCAAGTTATGACCATTTTTGTATTTATGCAAATGAGGCTTGCAAAAGTACAACTGGGCATGTTGAAAAGTAAAAGTACAACTGAGCGTGTATTATGTGCGTACATCGGGGCGTGTTTACTACTTTTACTAGCTGGGCGTTGTGTATAGAAGTATCATCCACTTCTCTTCACAACGCCCAGCTTCTGGCAGTGCAGATCTGTGACGTCACTCACAGGTCCTGCATCGTGTCGGCCACATCGGCACCAGAGGCTAGAGTTGATTCTGCAGCAGCATCAGCGTTTGCAGGTAAGTAGCTACATCGACTTACCTGCAAACGTGGATGCTGCTGCAGAATCAACTGTAGCCTCTGGTGCCGATGTGGCCGACACGATGCAGGACCTGTGAGTGACGTCACAGATCTGCACTGCCAGAAGCTGGGCGTTGTGAAGAGAAGTGGATGATACTTCTATACACAACGCCCAGCTAGTAAAAGTAGTAAACACGCCCCGATGTACGCACATAATACACGCCCAGTTGTACTTTTACTTTTCAACACGCCCAGTTGTACTTTTGCAAGCCTCATTTGCATAAATACAAAAATGGTCATAACTTGGCCAAAAATGCTCGTTTTTTAAAAATAAAAACGTTACTGTAATCTACATTGCAGCGCCTATCTGCTGCAATAGCAGATAGGGGTTGCAAAATCTGGTGACAGAGCCTCTTTAAGCTTAGCACTAGAACACCATAATAAGCACTAGTCCTGGTTTGCCCAATAGGGCTCTTTCAGCATCTAGGTTAGGGGAGTTATCAGTGTGTCTAAGTAAGTCCACCCACCTGCTCAAATGGACCGCGCTATAATAAAGCAGAGGGTCAAGAAGTCCTATACCACCTAAGGAGGGCTTGAGAGTTAACAGTCTATAAGAAAGTCTGGGTGCCCTAGTGTTCCATAAAAATTTAGAAAAAATTCTCCAAACTGTAATGAAGAATGTCTGTGGTAGAAAAATCGGAACAGTTTGAAGAACATAAAGCATTTGGGGGAGTATATATGCTTTTAAGTAATTTTTTCTCCCCCTAACCAAGACATAAAAGGAACATTCAGAGAATTCAATTGAAGCTGTATCCTACGAATTAAAGGGAGATAATTTGCAGAGAATAGTTTGGAATGGTCCTTACTGAGTTGGATACCTAGATATTTAATCTGGTGACTAGGCCATTGAAACGGCGCCCATTTCTTCAGGTCTTCAATACCATCCCGACTAACAGAGACATTCAAGAGCTAAGATTTCGTAAAATTAATTTTAAAATTGGAGATCCACCTAAATGATTCGAATATTCGTAGTATATGAGGAAAGGCCTGCTGGGGGTTAGTAACTATCAATAAAAGGTCATCTGCAAACGCTGCAATTTTATGATGGTGAGACCCTAACGTTAACCCTTGAATATCATCTGTTTGTATAAACTTCTGAATGAGAATTTCCATCGACAAGACAAACAAGGTAGGGGACAAATGGCAACCCTGTCGTGTGCCATTTGCTATATTGAATGCAGGGGAGAGTGTGCCATTCAGTCTGAGTTTAGCAGAGGGTGAAGTGTACAGGGAAAAAATCGCTTCAATAAACTTATCAGGAAAACCAAATGTTTGGAGAGCAACCTGCATGAAAGACCACTTAACCCCATCAAACGCTTTTTCAGCGTCTGTCCCTATCAAGACTAGAGGAATTTTCTTTATCAAGGCCAAATGGATTAAGTTGAGAAGTCTGGTGGTGTTGCCTCAACCCTCTCTCATCGGAACGAAACCCACTTGTTCCGGGGAAATTAATTTAGATAGCAGGGGCTGAATCCTAGACGCGATAAGTTTCGCCCACCATTTAGTATCTGTATTTAACAGCGAGATAGGGTCATATTTGGCACACAACTTGGGATCCTTTCCTTCTATGGGAAATAATGTGATAAAGGCTTACAGAGTCTGTGGGAGCAAACGAGCTCTGTTCAAACGGTCATTACACACATTAAGAAAATAAGGAAGAAGAATATCCTTATATTTTTTATAATAACTGATGCGTAATTCATCCGGCCCTGGGCCTTTGCTAACCGGGATTTTGTTGAGTATCTTGCTAAATTCTAATAATTTGAAGGGTTGCACTATAACTTGCTTTTCTTCATCTGAAAGGGAGGGCAGGTTAAAAGAGTCCAAGAACAACTGAGTGGCCTCGCCAGCCTGAGGAGCTTCCTGTAAATTGTATAATGCAGAGTAGAATGTTAAAAATTCTTCAGTGATACTTTTGATGTCCGCCACTACATTATTGTGACGTGTTTTAATCTTGTTTATGAAGGATTTCTCTTTCTTCTTCTTAATTAATGCCGACATTAGTTTAGAACATCTATCTCCATGAGCGTAATACTTAAAGGAACAGTGTCACCAACATTTTTTTTTTTATATCAGTTTTATGTTAGGGTTTTATTAAAAACGTTTATATTTATTTGTGTGTTTGTGTGTTACTTTTTTCTATTTTTACACTTTTTCTTCCCTATGGGGGCTGCCATTTTTTTTTCCATTTCTGTATGTGTCGATTAACGACACATACAGACATGGAATACGGCAGCTCCAGTCCCATAGGGACTGCGAACGGGGCCCGTTACATCCACTATGGTGTACGCCGTGTGTGTGGGAACGACGCATGCGCCGCTCCCACACAGTCCGATTTGAAATGCGCGCCGTCCGGCGCCATTTTCCTGTGGACCGGAAGTCGCGGCCGGGCAGTAAGATTACTACTTCCGGTCGCGGCTTCCGGACTTGTGCACATGGAGCAGCGGCAGCAGATGGAGCGGACGGACCGGAGGGAGCGGCGGCGACAGGAGCAGGTAAGTGATTTCTATGTATGTTCGTGTTTCAGTGTGTGTTTACTAGTGTAAACCTTCTACACTGTGTGTTAGCTCAAAAAATGGCGACACACAGTGTAGGAGGTTAGACCGTTTAAACCCCTCGTTTCTCCCGGCACTAGCCAGGATAAAGGAGGGGGGGATTCTGAGAGCTCACTAGAGCGAGGGATTTTTTCCCAATTTTGCAGCATAAAGCAATGTGGTTGCTTTACCACATGCAATGCTGCAATTTTGGGAATTGCTCCATCTAGTGACCAGTGCTGGGAAATATTATAAATTGAATCCAATTTATAATATTTCCTGACTCGTGAAAAAAATAAAAAAAATTAGAACAATGTTTAATCACCTACACACTAATTGTTTAACTAAAAAAAACAAAACATGTTTTGCTGGCAACACATTCCCTTTAAAGGCAGCTGTCTGGTATAGCTTGGCGGATATTTTTTATTTAAGATGTCCTTCAACTTGTTTCTAAGTTCTATAAGATCTTTTTGTATGGCTAAAGCCCTAGAGCGCTTCCCAATTCTTTCAAGTGCTGAGATATGGGCCAACACGGAGTTAAGTTCAGCAGATCTCTGTTTTTTAACTCTAGAGCCTAGAGCTATGACTTCACCTCTCATAAATGCCTTATGAGTTTCCCACAAGATGGGGGAAGAAATATCGGGGGTAGCATTATGCGAAAATAATTCCGTTAGAGAAGACTGTAAAGCACCTGAGCTGACAGTGTCATGTAACAAAGTCTCATTATGCGTCCATGTCCATGACCTGCACAGGATATTAACTAAATCTATGGTAATCGTGTGATCGGATAAGGTGATTAAGTCTATACCTGAAGACTGTGCACCAGACCTAGCCCTGCATGACACCAGTATATAATCCAATCTATGGTGCGAATAATGTATTCGGGAATAGAAGGAGTAATCCCTGTCCTGAGGGTGTTGTAACTGCCAGACATCAATTCACCCCTTAACGCCCTGTGACGTACTATTCTGTCGCGGGCGGTTGACTATTAACGCGAACTGATGTACTATTACTTCATCGCGTTAACAGGGTACTGTGTCTGCAGACACAGTTTTAAAGCAGTAATAGCTTAACGCTAAATGATATCAATGCTTCAAGGCCAGGACCGGAGCTAGCCTCCGATCCGGCCGATTAACCCCTTAGATGCAGCCCTCAAAACCGAGCGCTGCATCTATGGTATTTACAAGCAGATCGGAACTCTGCCTAGAACGAATGCCTGCTAGGTCCCGCCCAGATGCGGGGCCTAAAAAGCGTCTGGCCGCAGTAACAAGATGGCGCAGGCTCAGAAGCTGAGCCTGCGACATCAACCGCTGGTGTCAGCTGTATGTTACAGCTGACACCATGCTGTAACGGCAGGGAACGGAGCTAGCTCCGCTACCTGCCATTAACCCCTTAGATGCCGCGATCAAAAGCGATCGCGGCATCTTAGTGGTTTGTAGCGATCGGCATCGACAAAGCATGGTCATGTTCAATAAGCATACGAATAAGTATGAGATATATAGGGTCTTTTTATTTTTTTTAATGTTTTTTGTACCCTTATGCACATATACTCTACATAACACAAATAAATAAAATGGTAAGGTAATGCGTAGGATGCCTTTTTTTTTTACATAAGTCGCCATTTTCCTATTCTAATATTGGACGTACTCTTCATTTTATGCATGAGACAGTCGTCTCGTGCATTTTCAATTTTCTGGGTGTCTTCTCTGTGACAGCTGCCGCCAGCTACGGCTCGGCCATCGTCATGCGCATGCGCGAAGATCTCTTTGGCCATAGCTACCTTCCTGCTCCTGCTGGCACGTGTTCGTGGTGACAGCCCCGGCGCATGCACACCATGAGGGAGCAGACGCCGCTCAACATGGCGGCGTGGCAGGCTTCCGCTTGTTGTGCTGTGTGTACGCTGGGGGCCACATCGCGCCCCCGTAGTGCTGGCCCCGGTGCATGCGCATCGCGTGTAAGCGGATGCCGTTCTGAGCCTGACGTGGCGCCTATCAGAGACGAGAGAGGGGTAAGTGTGCCCCAAGGTGCACACTATTGTCTAAATAATTGTAATTAACTATGGGTCTATATAGTAAGATTGCACCCCAGTACAAAAATAACCCCTGAGGAAGTCACATTGTGGCGATACGTGTGGGGCTTTCAGTCCACTCTTCCCCTCTCTGTTCATCACGTAAATATGCTGATTTGATGCAACATTTTTTCAGATGCTCATATATTAGGAATGCATATTGAGGGGACTAGGTGGGAGTGTGGGGGGTCTTTCCGGTTTACCACTTATCAGGGTGGCTACCCCCAGAGATTTTGTCTAGCATATTTATGATGTTTTAAATGCTTTTAATCATTCATGTGGCGTATTTACTTTAAATAAAATATATATTTGTGATATACATAGTTATTCTATGGGATTTTTCTTGCCCTACATACATACCCATTTGTGTTCTGTGTTTCATACGGCATCGACACGACGTGAGCGTGAAGATTCTGATCCTTGATATGGCAACCGGATGCCTAATGTACACATATTTGGCATCGCCGCATCCGTAACGACCCAATCTATAAAACGGTAATGTTATTTTTCCCGCATGGGGAACACCGCAAAAAAAACAATAAAAAAAACAATGCCTAAATCGCTATTTTTTTTTATCACCACCCCTCATAAAACATGGAATAAAACGTCCCATGTACCCCAAAATACACCGTGTTCCAAATGATTATGCATATTGGATTTAAGTGTCATAAACATTTAATTATTAGTTTTTTAATTAAACTCATGGATGGTATTGTGTCTTAGCGCTCTTTGGATCATTGTAATCAATCTCAGACACCTGTGATGATTAGTTTTCTAGGTGTGCCCAATCAAAGGAAAACTACTTAAGAAGGACGTTCCACATTATTAGCAGGCCACAGGCAATATGGGAAAGAAAAAGGATCTCTCTGCTGCCCGAAAGCGTGAAATAGTGCAATACCTTGGACAAGGTATGAAAACATTGGATATTTCAAGACTTAGGCATGATCATCGTAATATGAAAAGATTTGTGGCTGATTCAGAGCACAGACGGGTTTGTTCAGATAAAGGCATAATGAGGAAGATTTCTGCCAGACAAATTAATAGGATTAGGAGAGCAGCTGCTAAAATGCCATTGCAAAGCAGCAAACAGGTATTTGAAGCCGCTGGTGCCTCTGGAGTCCCTCAAACCTCAAGGTGTAGGATCCTCCAGAGGTTTGCAAGTGTGCATAAAGCTATTATTCGGCCACCCCTAAACAATGCTCACAAGCAGAAACGGTTGCAGTGGGCTCAGAAATACATGAAGACTAATTTTCAAACCGTGTTGTTTACTGATGAGTGCCGTGCAACCCTGGATGGTCCAGATGGATGGAGTAGTGGATGGTTGGTGAATGGCCACCATGTCCTAACAAGGCTGCGACGTCAGCAAGGAGGTGGCGGAGTCATGTTTTGGGCTGGAATCATGGGGAGAGTGCTGGTAGGCCCCTTTAGGGTCCCTGACGGTGTGAAAATGACCTCTGCAATGTACGTAGAGTGTATGACTGACCACTTTCTTCCGTGGTTCAAAAAGAAGAACCGTGCCTTCTGTAGCAAAATTAACTTCATGCATGACAATGCACCATCTCATGCTGCAAAGAATACCTCTGTGTCATTGGCTGCTATGGGCATAAAAGGAGAGAAACTCATGGTGTGGCCCCATGTTCCCCTGACCTCAACCCTATTGAGAACCTTTGGAGCATCCTCAAGCAAACTATCTATGAGGGTGGGAGGCAGCTCACATCAAAACAGAAGCTCTGGGAGGCTATTCTGACATCCTGCAAAGATATTCAAGCAGAAACTGTCCAAATACTCACAAATTCAATGGATGCAAGAATTGTGAAGGGGATATCAAAGAAGGCGCCCTATGTTAACATGTAACTTGGCCTGTTACGTTTTTTTTGATTGAAAGAGCTTTTGATTTCTGTAAATATGACCTCCTGATGCGGCAAATTCAACAAATTACCATTTTAGTTCTCTTTACAACCTTTAAAATGTTTTGATCTCTGTTGTGCATAATAATTTGAAACCGTGCATTTTGAGTTTTTTACTTCTTAAAAAAAATCTGTTATCATTAGGAGATTTGTTCAATAAAATTTGCATTATACTCCAACGGTTGATGGCTTGAAGATTATGCTGACTATCATTTGCATCGACTATTTAGGAAAATCAGCGAAAAATAAAAAATAACATTTGCATAATAATTTGGAACGCGGTGTAGTACCAATAAAAACTACATCCCTTCCTGCAATAAACAAAGTCCTTACACAGCTTTTTTGACTGAAAAATAAAATTTTGGCTCTCAGAATATGGTGACACAAAATGTGCAGTGTCCAAAAGCAGATAAGATTGGGCACCATTTATCAGTGCGACACTGGCCACATATCTCTGAAATATTATTTATTTACTGCATTATTATACCCTCTTATTATACCCTGATGTATTCCACACAGATTACATATGCCCCCACATTATAAACTGAAATACCAGCAAAACCCCAAACAGAACAACTACCAAGATAAATCTGCGCTCCAAAAGCCAAATGGCGCTCCCTCTCTTCTGAACCTTACGACGTGCACAAACAGCAGTTTACGTCCACATATATGGCATCGGCATACCCGGGAGAATCAGCTTAGCGGTTTACGAGGTATTAGTCTTCGGTGGCACATACTGGGCACAACATATTGTGCACTAAAATGGTATATCAGCAGAAAATTGCAATTTTCACTTTGCACAATCCGCTGCGCATTCATTATTAATGGGAAAACCACCTCTCTGGGCAAAATGCTCACTACACCCCTTAAAATGCCTCAAGGGGTTTAGATTCCAAAATGGGGGTCACTACTTGGGGGTTTTATTATTTGACCTCGGAGCCCTGCAATTGTAGTCCAATGATGTGAAAATCACCAAAATAGACCTCAAATGCACATGTTGCTCTTCACTTCTGAGCTCTGTCATATGTCCAGGCAAATGTTAAATGCCTTAAGGGGTGTAGTTTCAAAATGTGGTCACTTCTTCGGGGCTTCGACTGTACTCTGATACCTTAGGGTTTTGCAAATGCGACATGGCCCCCAAAAACCAATCATGCAAATCTGCATGCCAAATAGCGGTCCTGCCTTTCTGAGTCTTGCCGTTTGCCCAAACAGCAGTTTATGACCACATGTGGGGTATTTCTGTACTATGGAGAAATTGCTTTACAAATGTTGGGGTGCTTTTTCTCCTTTTATCCCTGAGGAAATCTAAATATTCATCTTTTTTGTGTAAAAAAAATGTTGATATTAATTTTTACGGCCTAATTCCAATAAATTCTGCAAAAGAAATGCTTACTATACCCCTAGATAGATTCCTTAAGGGGTATAGTTTCCAAAAAGGGGTCAATATTGGGGGTTTGCTACTATTTTGGTCCCACAGGCACTCTGCAAACATGACATGTCACCCGAAAACCATTCCAGCTAAACTTGAGCTCCAAATGGTGATCCTTCCCTTTTGACCGCTGCCGTGTGTCCAAACTGCAGTTTATGACCACTTACGGGGTATTGCCGTAATCTGGAGAATTTGGTTTTCAAATGTTGGGGTGTTTTTTCTCCTTTATGCCTTGTAAAAATTGAACATTTCAACATTTTATTAGAAAAAAAATTAGATTTTAATTTTCACGGCCTAATTCCACTAAAGTCAGCAAAAAACCTGTGGCATCAAAATGCTCACTATACCCCTCAATAAATTTCTTGAAGGGTGTAGTTTCCAAAATGGGGTCACTTTTGGGGGGTTTCCGCTGATTTGGTCCCTCAGGGGCTTTGCTAATGTGACATGCAACCCGAAAATCATTGCAGCAAAACTTGAGCTCAAAAAGCAAAATGGTGCTCCTTCCTTTCTATGCCCTGCCGTGTGTCCAAACAGCAGTTTATCACCATATATGGGGTATTGCCGTAATCGGGAGAAATTGCTTTTCAAATGTTGGGGAGTTTTTTTCTCCTTTATGCCTTGTAAAAATTGAAAATTTCTAAGTTTTATTGGAAAAAATGTACATTTTGATTTTGACGACTTCATTCCACTAAATTCAGCAAAAAAACTGTGGGGTCAAAATGCTCACTATACCGCTTGATAAATTCCTTGAGGGTTGTAGTTTGCCAAATGGTGTCTTTTTGGGGGTGTTTTCACTATTTTGGTATCACAAGACCTCTTCAAACCGGACATGGTGCCTAAAATATATTCGAATAAAAAGAAGGCACCAAAATCCTCTAGGTGCTCCTTTGCTTCGGAGGTCTGTGTTTCAGTGAATTAGCACACTAGGGCCACATGTGGGATATGTCTAAAAACTGGAGAATGCGGGCAATAAATATTGAGCTGCGTTTCTTTGGTAAAACCTTCTGTGTTATAGGAAAAAAAAGGATTAAAAATGAATTTCTGCAAAAAAAAAATGAAATTTGTAAATTTCATCCCTACATTGCTGTAATTCTTGCGAAACACCTAAAAGGTTAATAAACTTTCTAAATGCTGTTTTAAATACTTTGAGGGGTTCAGTTTTTAAAATGGGGCGATTTATTGGAATTTGCATTGTAGTGTCACCACAAAACCACTTCACAACTGAACTCATCCCTGTAAAAATAGCCTTTTGAAATTTTCTTGAAAATGTGAGAAATTTCTGCTAAAGTTCTAAGCCTTGTAACGTCCTAGAAAAAGAAAAGGATGTTCAAATTTATGCCAATCTCAAGTAGACATATGGGAAATGTTAATTAGCATTTATTTTGTGTGGTATTACCAGCTGTCTTACAAGCAGATACATTTAAATTGAGAAAAATGCTAATTTTTGCACTTTTTCGCCAAATTTTGGTGTTTTTCAAAATAAAATACTGAATGTATCCACAAAATTTTACCACTAACTTAAAGTATAATGTGTCATGAGAAAACAATCTCAGAATCGCTTGGATAGGTATAAGCATTCCAGAGTTCTTACCACATAAAGTGACACAGGCTGCATCCTGAACATGCCAACTAGTCCATGTCCTTGAGGGGTTAAATCCAGTTGGTGAAGGCAGGTTTTAAGTTTCCTCAAAGCGGCATAGGCTACATGGGATTTTTGAGTGGAAATATACAGCAACAGGTCAAAAGCCAAGTTGAAATCTCCACCCACCAAGACACCCTCTGCAAAATCACGGAATCTTTCCAATGTTTTCAACATTGGTGGTTTGGTGCGTATATGTTGGCTATGGAAACCATTGAACCCGCGATAGTCCCTTTAATAAATAAGAATCTCCCTTGTACATCAGATTGTGAAAGTATGCGAACAAATGGTACAGTGGCTTTGAATGCAATGCTTACCCCTTTGGAGGCTGAGGATGCATGTGCACATGAAACCATTTCGAGTATTTAGACCTGGATAGGTCTGGGATATTGTTCAGCTTAAAATGTGTTTCTTGGAAAAGTAAGATGTCACTACTGGATTTATGTAGGAGAGACAGGATTTGGCTAGGTTTTCTTGGTGCATTAAGACCCTTGACATTGTAGGATGAGATTTTTATAACGTTGTGTGTCATGGTGGGATGTAAAAGTACGCATGGGAATCTGGTTTAGTCACTTTGTTAGAAGAATTTTCCATACTTATCAATAATGATTCAAGTTTTCACCTCAATAAGAGCTTTATTCTCGCGGCGAGGAGAAAAGTGATAGATCAGCAGTTGTCTGCCTTCTTTACAGAAAGTCTGGCATATATAGGCTTTAACCACAATCAGGTGACAGTGAATATCTTACACAAAATACTAGTCTAATTCAGTTTTGCTTCATATAGCATATTTTGACACAACTGAAACTGGGATAAAGTTGAACTTCCCTAAATTCCATCTGACTTTATTGAGAAATTTCAACTGTCCCAAATTTGTAAGCAAAACATATTTAACACTTTATCAGCTAAAACATTTCCTGAGAAGCTGTGCATAGCTTAGTGTATATTACATTAAGTAAGAATAAATTTATAATAAAACT
Organism: Rhinoderma darwinii; assembly: GCF_050947455.1. Classification (NCBI taxonomy): domain Eukaryota; kingdom Metazoa; phylum Chordata; class Amphibia; order Anura; family Rhinodermatidae; genus Rhinoderma; species Rhinoderma darwinii. The sequence goes on along the minus strand of NC_134692.1, from coordinate 88,708,419 downwards.
TTCCTAACAATCCCCCCTGTTATAAAATTATCAAGAAATGTTCTGTGGGATATCCAGGGCAGATACTCTTCTTTTGAATCTCTTGGCACATTGTCTTTGTCACTGAGGTCTCAATTAACCTTTGCATCAATCCTCTTATGCAGGGTATCGCACCACATCCACAAACAGTCAATATACTGGCGACAACGGAAATGGTCATGAGTGCAGAGATTACCAGGCCAGACCATTTTCCAAACTACCCCGCAATCCATGAGGTAAAGATGTAATTTATTCTGGAGTTTTCCACAAGCTCTTCGAACAGGGAATTGAGTCCTTCCAATGCCATCAGGAGCTGTATTATTGGGAATAAAAGTACAACAGAAGATACAAACATTTTGCAAATACCCCCTTTTCCTGCTAGTAACATATCCAGGGCCATTCTATTTCATCATGTCATTAAAGATATAGGTCCCAACTGATCTGCAATGCCCTTTATTGCATCTCTGGCATAATTAACAAATCTCTGTTGATTGTGATAAACATAATTAATCCAGTTGACATTCCTATTTATCGTAGACCACCAGCAAAATACAGACTCGAAGCCTGATGCAAGCTGATTTGGGGCCTTAAACCTATTTGGCACCCCTCGGGGTACTCCTATTCCATCTATGTATATTCTATGGTCAAAGGAACCTCCAGGGATAGACCACTTATAGCGATTCAGATAGTTTCCAGGGCTTTTTCTCATTCTCTGAAACTCAGGGACTGAAAACAAGTGGAACGGCATCAGAAGCTGAACCAGAGTACAGATTCCCCGCCACTTGGCCAGTAGCCTAGGTCTCAGCTTCCTGTCTCCGCATAGCCATCAGAGATCAGTCCTTGCCCTTGTCTGGTTGGTAAACCAATTAGAGTAGTAATTACCATTATCGGTCACAAAACTCTTCAGTGAGGTTCCCTACTTTCTTACCCTGCCCATTCCTCAGAAAGCAGGTGTAGTTGCCTGGGTAAGCAACTACTAAGGGAGGGATTTCATCTCTCCCCACAGGTAGGTACAATAAAGAGAATGTCTTACATAATTTATCACCTGGATTATATGATGCATTATATAAAGATAACACGCATTGCAGACCTTGTGGGTTCTCCCTGATAGCCTGGAAGGTATGGCCAGATGTGGCCTAGCTTTTGTGCAAGCGATACAGTTAATTCTATTGTTTTGGATTGCAGTGTATCTCACCCAGGCTAACCATTCATTTGTATCACTGTAACCTGTTTCTAATGTCATTTTATCTTCATAAGTGAAATTGGCCACATCAACTTTAGAGGGTAGGTCTATCTTCGGGGGCTAAAAAACATTCAGTTGCATCCTTTTTCTTAACTTCAATAAAGAAATGCCCTATAGGGTCCATACCTGAAACATCAGCTCCTATAGCATATAGTCCCTTATCCTTTTTATTAGGGTATTTACATAGATAGTACAAAAGTACTTTTCTGAATATGCTAGTTTATAAGCTATATTTCTATCCTTGCATTGATCTCTAACCACAGCGCAGAAATCTATTTCATATGCTGCAGTCTTACCTTCAGTGAAATTAAAATATTTAACTCTCCACGCTAAGTCTTTAAGGAATCATACTCTGACCCTCTTTCCCAGGGATCCTATACCTTAGGTTGACACACCTTGGACCCTCATAGGATACCTATAACATTTTGCCCTGTCTCCTCCCAGGCTATGAATGTTTTCTTCGCTGAAGTTTAAGACCAGTCACTTCTAACAAATGAGCACCCTTTGTAATCAGTCTTTTATAGCCTAGGAGGATAGTGGCAATTCCCTAACTACCTTACAGTGTGATAAGTGTATCCAAGAGGTATGTTTGGCTATCTTTACGGCCTGTGAGGTCAAAAGAGGAAAATCTATACCCTAACAGCAGAGGTAACACTGATCCTCTCTTCGAATTAACTAAGGCCTCTATACATGAGTAAATGTCGCCTGGTTAGCCTTATGATGCAATAAACTACTAAATATGCTTCCCCGCTCAAGGGTAGGCAGTGCCAAAGGTAGGCGCACAAGTATCATCGCTTGGAGAACAAGTACATCTTCTAAAAATTATGTAAAAAACAGGTTATGCAGACATTAAAGTATACATAATATGAGTTAAAGGGGTTGTCTAGGGAAAAAAAATAATTCTAAAAAGTGTCCCCCAGTCTTGGTTTGCCTTCCCTAATACCCCCTATTAAACTTCTAACCAGTTTCTGTTTGATTTCCATCGTCACTGCTGCTCTTTCTGTTTGTTTACATCCCTTGCTGTTTGTTTACATCCCTTGCTGTTTGTTTACATCCCTTGCTGTTTGTTTACATCCCTTGCTGTTTGTTTACATCTCTTACTGTCTGTTTCCTGTCTTGTAACCCACCATACCCATGATCCCCTGTAATGTAGATGTTATCTGCAGTCCTATGTAACACCACAGATAACACACTGATAACTCCCTGAGAACAGATAATGTAGTAGATGTAAGAGACAAACACATGCAGAGACACAGACAGACAGAGACACACACACTGTAACATATACACATACAAAGACAGAGACACACACTGTATACACACTACACACACAGACACTCACCATGTCTCCTTGCTGACAGCATCACAGGTCAGGACAGGCTGTGGGCGGAGCTTCCTCTCTGCTTCTCGGCACAGCAGAGCACAGAGTAGAAGCAGCTGCTGGGAGGCTGCAGCACGGGAGTGGACCTGTTCCCTGACCTGAGTCACTGGGCAAGCAGTAATCAACCAGCACACGCCGAAACGACACATCACCAGTGACGTGTCGTATCCCATCTGAGGTCTCGCTGGGCGAGACCATGTGATCGGGATACGACACGACAGTGGAGGAGCCTGAAAAGGGACGTCAGAAGTCATGTGATCCGAAGAAAAGAACAGCCAGAGTGGAGAACAGAAGCAAGATTGCATGGGTAAGTACATTATTCAACTGTAAATATGTGCAATGTGTTTAAATTTACTGGAAAAAAAAAATCTCGGACAACCCCTTTAAAGCTAAATATTAATTTGAAATGGGACATATAACACTGCGAGAATGTATGTTATCTGACCATTTCGGTAAGGAAAAACAGTCCCTGTCAAAGATATTCAAAGGACAAGAGAAGTAGAAACAAAGCTTGAAACAGCGCCTCTTAGGTCAAACGTAGAGGAAGACGCTTCTGTAAAGGAAATAATTTGAGTCTGAACGGTCTCAAGTTCTACCCTCTGTCCTATTTGGCGGACATCTTGCTTTATTTCTTGTAGTTCAGTGACCAGAGGGTGCAAATCTTTCGTGAGTGTTTTACTAATGAAAGATCTCGATACAGGAAGTCCCTGTGTTGCCTGCGAGCCCTCATCTTCTGAGTTATCTGTTCTCAGCATCGTGCCTTTAAAGAGGCTCTGTCACCAGATTTTGCAACCCATATCTGCTATTGCAGCAGATCGGCCCTGCAATGTAGATTACAGTAAAGTTTTTATTTTTAAAAAACGAGCATTTTTGGCCAAGTTATGACCATTTTTGTATGAGGCTTGCAAAAGTACAACTGGGCATGTTGAAAAGTAAAAGTACAACTGGGTGTGTATTATGTGCGTACATCGGGGCGTGTTTACTACTTTTACTAGCTGGGCGTTCTGACGAGAAGTATCATCCACTTCTCTTCAGAACGCCCAGCTTCTGGCAGTGCAGACACAGCCGTGTTCTCGAGAGATCACGCTGTGACGTCACTTCCCCAGGTCCTGCATCGTGTCAGACGAGCGAGGACACATGGGCACCAGAGGCTACAGATGATTCTGCAGAAGCATCGGCGTTTGCAGGTAAATCGATGTAGCTACTTACCTGCAAACGCTGATGCTGCTGCAGAATCAACCATAGCCTCTGGTGCCGATGTGGCCGACACGATGCAGGACCTGTGAGTGACGTCACAGATCTGCACTGCCAGAAGCTGGGCGTTCTGAAGAGAAGTGGATGATACTTCTCATCAGAACGCCCAGCTAGTAAAAGTAGTAAACACGCCCCGATGTACGCACATAATACACGCCCAGTTGTACTTTTACTTTTCAACACGCCCAGTTGTACTTTTGCAAGCCTCATTTGCATAAATACAAAAATGGCCAAAAATGCTCGTTTTTTAAAAATAAAAACGTTACTGTAATCTACATTGCAGCGCCGATCTGCTGCAATAGCAGATAGGGGTTGCAAAATCTGGTGACAGAGCCTCTTTAAGTTGTGCGTGCTTTCCATGTAGTGAAGTCATAGTGGCAGAATTTTAATGGAACGTGCAAACTTTTTTGAGGAAGATATCCGAACTGTTGTTTCTAGTAATTGACTCTCTTTTTCTGCTTTGCAATTTTGACCATTTTCTGCAGAGGTAAGTGCAGTATTAATGGACTAGTCAAGCATATTTTATTTCAGTTCTTCACCGGTCAGTCATTGCTGCCCTATATCAATTTCAAGTTAGTACACCAGTGTAACAGGAGTGAGATATATGCTAGTAGAAAACCATAATAGTGATGGATAATATCTCTACTTTAAGAACGATGGTCTTTAAAGACGCTCTGTCACCAGATTTTGCAACCCCTATCTGCTATTGCAGCAGATAGGCGCTGCAATGTAGATTACAGTAACGTTTTTATTTTTAAAAAACGAGCATTTTTGGCCAAGTTATGACCAGTTTTGTATTTATGCAAATGAGGCTTGCAAAAGTACAACTGGGCGTGTTGAAAAGTAAAAGTACAACTGGCCGTGTATTATGTGCGTACATCGGGGCGTTTTTACTAGCTGGGTGTTCTGACGAGAAGTATCATCCACTTCTCTTCAGAACGCCCAGCTTCTGGCAGATCACGCTGTGACGTCACTTCCCAAGGTCCTGCATCGTGTCAGACGAGCGAGGACACATCGGCACCAGAGGCTACAGTTGATTCTGCAGCAGCATCAGAGTTTGCAGGTAAGTAGCTACATCGACTTACCTGCAAACGCCGATGCTGCTGCAGAATCATCTGTAGCCTCTGGTGCCGATGTGTCCTCGCTCGTCCGACACGATGCAGGACCTGTGAGTGACATCACAGCGTGATCTCTCGAGAACACGCTGTGTCTGCACTGCCAGAAGCTGGGCGTTCTGAAGAGAAGTGGATGATACTTCTCGTCAGAACGCCCAGCTAGTAAAAGTAGTAAAAACGCCCCGATGTACGCACACAATACACGCCCAGTTGTACTTTTACTTTTCAACACGCCCAGTTGTACTTTTGCAAGCCTCATTTGCATAAATACAAAAATGGTCATAACTTGGCCAAAAATGCTCGTTTTTTAAAAATAAAAACGTTACTGTAATCTACATTGCAGCGCCTATCTGCTGCAATAGCAGATAGGGGTTGCAAAATCTGGTGACAGAGCCCAACAGTCGTGTTAGACTGTGGGTGAAAAAAAAAAAACAGTTGCAGTAACAGATATCGCCCACTAGATGGCAGTAAAACCTCATCTATAGCACCTCAAAGTACCAGTTTTGTCCAATATTGTCCCAAGCTTCTATAATTGAAATGTGGTGGGCCACAGGTCTCACAGACCTGCAGGTAGAGCTGGGTATTATCAGCAGGTGAGGGTGTTAAGTCCCAGTAGGCACTCGTCAGGGGGAAATTGTGGGATGAACAGGTGGAGGCAGACCGCAATGTGCATCCAAGATGGCAGTTGTGCTCCAGGGCCTTCCTTCAGAGAGACCCTGTGTGGTCCCCAATGATCCCACCAGTATGGTGGCCAATGTCCAGCACTAGGTAGCCTCCGGTGGAACTTAGCTGCGTTTTCCGGATCGATTATGGGACTTCCGGTGCTTGGGAGTGTGGCCCGTGCACTTCCGGTAAAAATCGAGGCCCGGGATCCGGCGTCTCCACTAGATCTCAAGCGCTGATGTGCTCAAAACCGATCAAAATCGGTATTAAAACATACCCCAGATCAACAGGGGTCCAGTGGAGGTAATTAAAGGGATGCTCAGATCTGCTAGGTGAGCCGATGGCTGTTGATTGCAGATGACTCAGCGGAGCTCTGCAAAACACGTCTGCCTTCCACAGCTGCCATGCCACGCCCCCAGTACTTATCTATTTTGGACGCGTCCACTGCATTTGCTTTGCTTCTCCTGCGATGGAACTTCAATAGACTTGCGATTCTTTGGTATGACTTTTTTTTTATCCTCTTTGTATTTCCTAGTCATATCGCTATAGGATAGTTCCCACAAGGCCAAGTTGTAATATCCAAGACTGTAATATATACAGACCCTGTCCGAGTCCAGTCTCTGGATGTAGTTGTTACTCAATGTGAGCCCATAAAACAAAGTACATGCCAGAAACCACAGGGAATGCAGGAGAGGGCGAAGGTGAATGCTTAGGTCTGTCAGCGAAATCCAGTGCCCAGCAATGCGATCACGTCCCTTCCGATAATCTGAGACGCCATGCAGCGGTCACCACAAGGATTTCTCCAGTGAGAATCCACAATATCACTGCCGGTCCTCCATGCCAAAAAGACTAGAGCCGCTATAAAGCCACACAGGAGATATCCACCCGCAAGCTTGGCGTGTTCAGCTGGACATCACATGGGCAAGTCAGTTAGGTCAGCCACTACAGCATGAAAACTCTTGCATCTGGGGTAGCACCCGGGGCGTTCACATCTCCTCACCCCTATGAAGACCAAGCCAATTAAGTTAAATTAAATAAATGTGAACAAATAAATGGGACCAGATGTTTTTATTTTTTAAATCAAGTAATTTTTATTAAGCTTTTGAAATTGTACAAAATACAGACAACAGTAAAAAGAAATAAAAAAGCATAGCAGCAATACGAACACCTATATAAGAAATCACACATGAACCATTATTAGCGAAAAATAGACAATATTTTATTAAAAGACAAAATCATTAAAAATAAGTACATTGGCAGTAACATTACCCATAGAAAAAGGATCCCCACATAGGGCGGGTCCCACAGCCTCTATAGTAAAGTGCAAATAGTGCATGCAAAAACTAGTACATAATGTAATGTCAGGATAGGGAGACAGACAGGTGAGCCCTAATCTACCCGCCACTCAGTCCCTGCCTACTTGCACGGCCCGTCCTAGGCGACGGCGTACAACTGGGCGACGGTCCCTACGCTCAATATGTGCACGACAGACAAACAGACAAGGGTACACAGAAGCAAAGGGAAATGGGGCAGTTGCCCACGGCAACACCGTGAGCAACAAGAGAAGTGAACGAGCCGAGTCAAACCAGTAGTGTACGAGGTACCAAACACAGAGCAGGAGCGTAGTCAGTAAAGCCAGGGTCAATATGAAGCAGAGGTCAATAGTAATAGAAGGAACAGCAGAGCCAGGAAACAAGAGAGAATCACAGGAAAAGGACAAGCAGCAAATGAAGGTATAAATAGACTGAGGGCGGGAGCTAGAACCGTCTGGCCAGGCTGTGATAGGTTCTCCCACTCCTCAGCCTACCAGCCTGAGTGGTATCAGATCGAGTCACTCTATCAGAACTAGGAACAGATGCAGACTGATTAACCACGGGCGTCGACACAGAAGCTGTGTCTGGCAGATCCTTTACAGTACCCCCCCCCCCCTTTATGAGGGGCCACTGGACCCTTCCTAGGTGGACTTGGCTTATTGGGGAACCGAAGATGGAACCTCCTGAGCAATACCCCAGCGTGAACATCCGGGGCGGGTACGCAAGTCCTCTCCTCAGGCCCGTAACCTCTCCAATGGACCAGGTACTGGAGGGAGCCTTGGACCATCCTGCTGTCCACAATCTTGGCCACCTCGAATTCTACCCCTTCAGGGGTGAGAACAGGGACAGGAGGTTTCCTCGAGGTAGCCAAGGACGGGGAGCAGAGTTTGAGGAGGGAGGCATGAAACACGTTGTGTATTTGAAAAGACGGGGGTAACTCCAGCCGGAAGGAGACAGGGTTAAGGACCTCAATGACCTTGTGCGGCCCTATATACCGGGGAGCAAATTTTTTGGACGGAACTTTAAGGCGCAAATTTTTTGAAGACAGCCACACCAGATCCCCGACCACAAACAAGGAGTTAGCAGAACGTCTTCTATCTGCCTAAGTCTTTTGTATGCTCTGGGATGCCTCTAGTTTCTTCTGAACCTGGGCCCAGACTGTGCACAGTTCCCGATGAACGACATCTACCTCGGGATTGTTGGAACCACCAGGAGAACCGTGGATTAAACCCAAAATTACAGAAAAATGGGGAGACCCCTGACGAGTTACTGACCAGGTTATTAAGGGAAAATTCGGTGAGGGGAATGAAGGAGACCCAATCATATTGACAGTCAGAGATAAAACACCTTAAATATTGTTCTAGAGACTGATTAGTCCTCTCAGTTTGGCCATTAGTTTCAGGATTGAAGGCCGAGGAGAAGGACAGATCAATCTCCAACTTTTTACAGAAAGCTCTCCAAAACAATGAAAAAAATTGTACCCCCCTGTCAGAAACAATATTGACAGGAACCCCATGGAGACGCAGGATGTGTTTGACAAACAAGGTAGCTAACGTCTTGGCATTGGGTAGTTTCTTGAGGGGAACAAAGTGGCACATCTTACTGAAGCGGTCTACTACAACCCACACCACCGACTTGCCTTGAGATGGAGGCAGATCGGTGGTAAAATCCATGGAGATATGGGTCCAAGGTTTCTGGGGAATGGGCAAAGAACATAGTAAGCCCGCTGGTCGGGAACTGGAAGTCTTGGACCTAGCACAAATTTCACAAGCGGCGACGTAGGCCTTAACGTCTTTAGGCAACCCAGGCCACCAATAGTTTCTAGCAATGAGGTGCTTGGTACCCAGGATGCCTGGATGGCCAGATAGTGCAGAGTCATGATTTTCCCTGAGTACCCTTAACCGGAATTGCAGGGGAATAAACAGCTTGTTCTCAGGAAGGTTCCCGGGAGCTGAATCTTGATCAGCCGCAATTTCGGAGACCAAGTCGGAATCAACAGAGGATATGATTATACCTGGGGGCAAAACACAAGCAGGATCTTCCTCCAAAGGAGGACTGGCCATGAAGCTGCGCGACAGTGCATCAGATTTAATATTTTTAGACCCAGCCCTATAGGTGACCACAAAGTTGAATCTAGTAAAAAACAACGCCCATCGAGCTTGTTTTGGGTTTAGCTTCCAGGCAGATTCTAGGAAAACCAGATTCTTGTGGTCGGTAAGGACCGTTACCTGGTGCCTAGCCCCCTCCAATAAGTGGTGCCACTCTTCAAATGCCCATTTAATGGCTAAGAGTTCGCAGTTGCCAACGTCATAGTTACTCTCAGTGGGCGAGAACTTCCTGGAGAAGTAGACACAGGGACGGAGATGGGTGAGGGACCTGGTACCCTGGGACAAGACAGCTCCCACTCCCACCTCGGAGGCGTCAACCTCCATGATGAATGGCTCCATTTGGTTAGGCTGAATCAGCACTAGGGCAGAGATTAAGCACTTCTTAAGGATCTCAAAAGCCTGGACCACCTCCGCAGGCCAGTGGAGGAGATCAGCACTTTTGCGAGTAAGATCCGTAAGAGGCTTAGCGAAGACAGAGAAGTTAGCATTAAATCTCCTGTAATAATTAGCAAACCCCAGGAAGCACTGTAACGCCTTCAGGGAGGTTGGTTGGACCCATTCAGCCACAGCCTGAACCTTGGCAGGGTCCATGCGGAATTCATTAGGAGTGAGGATTTGACCCAAAAATGGTATCTCCTGTACCACAAACACACATTTTTCGGTTTTAGCAAAGAGTTTGTTTTCCCGAAGGGCCTGGAGCACCTTCCGGACATGCTCAATGTGGGAGGACCAGTCCTTGCAAAACACAAGTATGTCATCAAGGTACACTACAAGAAATACCCCCAGGTAGTCTCTTAAAATCTCATTTATGAAATTGTGGAAGACTGCGGGAGCATTACACAACCCAAAGGGCATGATGAGGTATTCGAAATGACCTTCGGGTGTGTTAAATGCAGTCTTCCACTCATCCCCTTCTCTGATTCGGATAAGGTTATAAGCCCCCCGAAGATCAAACTTAGAGAACCATTGGACCCCCTGAACCTGATTGAAGAGATCAGGAATCAAAGGAAGGGGATACTGGTTCCTTACAGTGACCTTATTCAAGTTTTGGTAATCGATGCATGGCCTAAGACCACCATCCTTCTTCCCTACGAAGAAGAAGCCAGCACCTACCGGAGAAGTAGAGGGGCGAATGTAACCCTTGGCCAGGCTTTCCTGGATATATTCTCTCATGGCCTCACGTTCGGGACAAGAGAGATTAAATATCCTACCCTTAGGGAGCTTAGCTCCTGGTACCAAATCGATTGCGCAAACGTATTCTCTATGAGGAGGTAACACTTCGGAGGCCTTTTTAGAAAAAACATCAGCGAAGTCCTGAATAAACTCAGGTAGAGTGTTCACCTCCTCAGGGAGAGAAATAAAATTAAGAGAAAAACAGGACGTCATGCATTCATTACCCCATTTAGTAAGATCCCCAGTATTCCAGTTAAACGTGGGATTATGCATCTGCAACCAGGGAAGGCCTAAAACAAAATCGGACGATAATCCCTGCATCACCAGTACAGAGCACTGCTCCAAATGCATGGAGCCAACAATGAGTTCAAAAACAGGGGTATGCTGCATAAAATAACCATTAGCAAGTGGAGTGGAGTCGATACCCACTACCGGGACAGGTTTAGGCAAATCAATCAAAGGCATAGCTAGAGACATAGCAAATTCCACAGACATAATATTAGCAGAAGACCCTGAATCCACGAAGGCACTGCCGGTGGCAGACCTACCCTCAAAAGAGACCTGAATGGGAAGCAAGATCTAATTAGGTTTCATATTTACGGGAAATACCTGTGAGCCCAATCGACCTCCCTGATGGTCACTTAGGCGCGCAAGTTTTCCGTCTGCTTATTCTTACACCAAGGACAGTTGGTGTTCACTTGATGCTTGTCATCCCCACAGTAGAAGCAGAGACCATTTTTCCTGCGGAGCTCTCTACGTTTTTGGGGAGACACGGAGGCCCCAAGTTGCATTGGTTCATCCGAGTTTTCCGTGGAAGAACGAAGCAACGGAACCTTGGGAGCCATCATGGGGGAGCCAGAGGAGAAGGCACAAAAACGTTCAAGTCGTCGTTTCCTGAGACGTCGGTCAAGACGTACCGCTAAAGCCATAACCTGATCTAGAGAGTCAGAAGAGGGATAGCTAACTAACAGGTCTTTCAGGGCGTTCGACATACCCATTCTAAACTGGCACCTCAAGGCAGGGTCATTCCACTGAGAAGCTACACACCACTTCCTAAAGTCAGAACAGTACTCCTCAACGGGTCTCTTACCCTGACGTAAGGTCACCAGCTGACTCTCTGCAAAGACAGTCTTGTCAGTCTCGTCATAGATGAGCCCGAGAGCAGAAAAAAAAAGGTCAACTAAGGAAAGTTCAGGGGCGTCAGGAGCCAAGGAGAAGGCCCGTTCTTGGGGGCCGTCCTGGAGCCGGGACATAATTATACCCACTCGCTGGCTCTCAGAACCGGAGGAGTGGGGCCTTAGACGGAAATAGAGCCTACAACTCTCCCGAAAGAAGAAAAAAGTATTCCGGTCCCCTGAGAACCGGTCAGGCAACTTGAGGTGGGGTTCAAAAGGTGAGGTGGAGGGCACTACCTGGTTAGCATCACGCTGGTTGCACCTCTGAGCCAGGGCTTGGACCTGTAGGGAGAGACCCAGCATTTGCTGAGCCAGGGTCTCAAGGGGGTCCATAGTTGTGTAGGAACCAGGGTAGAAAAGGTATATGGGCCTGTGATTATGTAATGTCAGGGTAGGGAGACAGACAAGTGAGCCCTAATCTACCCGCCACTCAGTCCCTGCCTACTTGCCTTGGCGACGGCGCACAACTGGGCGACGGTCCCTACGCTCAATATGTGCACGATAGACAAACAGACAAGGGTACACAGCAGCTAATGGAAATGGGGCAGTTGCCCACGGCAACATTGTGAGCAACATGAGTAGTGAACGAGCCGAGTCAAACCAGGAGTGTATGAGGTACCAAACGCAGAGCAGGAGCGTAGTCAGTAAAGCCAGGGTCAATATGAAGCAGAGGTCACTAGTAATAGCAGGAACAGCAGAGCCAGGAAACAAGAGAGAATCACAGGCAAAGGACAAGCAGCAAATGAAGGTATAAATAGACTGAGGGCGGGAGCTGGAACCGTCTGGCCAGGCTGTGATAGGTTCTCCCACTCCTCAGCCTACCAGCCTGAGTGGTATCAGATCGAGTCACTCTATCAGACCTAGGAACAGACGCAGACTGATTAACCACGGGTGTCGACACAGAAGCTGTGTCTGGCAGATCCTTTACACCCTTAGTCTGTCTTGCAAATGGTCTCCTAAGTGTCTTCCAGCTTCCCAGTGTTCCCCGTACCTTATCCTGTATCCTGTTTCCCGTGCTATCAGTACCATCTTGGTCTACTGTCGTGCTGAGCTGTTGTCGTGTTTTGCTGCATCTCCACGCCTGTTCTACTGCACCATGCCTGACGTCTACCTGCTGCCTGGTCCCAGCCGAGCCTGCCTTGCTGCTGTCTACATTGCCTCAGGTACCCTTTTCTGGACTATAGTCACTGTACCATACCTGTTTGGCAAGCTGGGTCCACACCATGCCTCGTGACAATAACATCTTATTTTGACTAAGATCTTTTTGAATACTAGAATTATCTGCTACTGATAGTCGTTTATAGCTTTACAGATCCCTTTATTTATTTTCTCACACTCATAACCACCCTATATGTCCATGTTTTATTGATAGAATCTATGTTATCAGTGCTTCATATCAGCATTACCAAGGTTATTGGAAATGGCTTTTTAAGTTGGTTTTATATGTTTTAATTTGACTAATCTTTGTGTTTTTTTTATTTATTATCTATGTCCTACAGATATATTCAAGTTTAATATGCACAGAGACTTTTATTTTACTTATTGTCATCAGATCTGTATTAGTGTATCCTGAATGTATAATTATGACCGTATATAATGTTATACGCTGTGTAATTGGATATCGGTGGATGAAAAACAATTTTTTCATTAGCGGTCACATGAATTCTGACATGTTCGGATCTGATATTAATCGTGACATTTATTCTATGTTTTCCCCTTTTTTTCTTATACTTTATGCGCATGCGCGACATCATGGCCACCCTCCCATTCACCCCTCCCTCCACCCTTGTGGTGGGATGGACGTCTAGTGATAGGGGCCATCTTGCCTGTGTTCCAATGCATTCATGGGCTAATATTCACATTTTGACAATGTGCTTATGATCAGTATTTCACGGGCGGCTGACTGTGCTCCCACTCACTCGCCCGCCCCTCCCTTTGTGAGGGAGACGAGCCAGTGTGATTGCGGTTAGCTGCACCTGGGATTTGTTCTGTGAACAAACTCAGAGATCCACATCCTCTTGTTTCCATGCGATGATACTTGGGAGGTATCTGCCAATGGAATTATATCATGTAGTACTTTAAAGGTAAATTGCTATTTGTTACCAGCTATATGTTTTAGCTGTTCATTGGTGGGTTGTGCTTTATATACCCACATATCTGTGCTTCTTGGTATAGCCCCCGGAAGAAGCTATGTGCGAAACACGTGTTGGGGTTGATCCCCCCCCCATAGTTCTGGTCTGTATGCCTCCTTAATTGTTCCTTTTTGCTGTTTGTTTTTTTAATATTTTTTTGCTTTGTATGGTTTCTATCCATATTCATCGTATTACTTATGTACCAATCTTTGCATGCACTATTTGCACTTTACTATAGAGGCTGTGGGACCCGCTCTATGTGGGGATCCTTTTTCTATGGGTAATGTTACTGCCAATGTACTTATTTTTTATGATTTTGTCTCTCAATAAAATATTGTCTATTTTTCGCTAATAATGGTTCATGTGTGATTTCTTATAGAGGTGTTCATATTCGTATATCACATGGTTCATTTGAGTTGCTATATGCATGTATTAGCCCAACTATCTTAGTAGGTCTTATAGCAGCAATACGGTCAGATCAGTTTCAACATCAAGGTATAATATTCATCAAAATCACAAGTATTATTACCCCTTCTGAGGAGAAATACAGCAAGTGAAAATAAGAGAGTCATACACCACCATTTGTCCATGCTAGTTATAGCAATGAACGTCCTGGGATCCGATCTCTAACTAGCAATAAAGGAGGGAGACCAGGTGAGTCTAACCACACCCCCTATATCTCAGCAAATTTCTTGGCACAGTTCAGTTTTTCAAATACATACATTTTTCCGGATGAAGATGCATTATTAATCTAGAAATAAATGCCGCCAAAACAGGCGGGTCTTGTGAATTTCAATGAAATGTAATACGTTTTCAAGCTTCATATAGCAACTGGACAATGGTGGGTGATAGTGTCTGGGAAGAGAAACGTACACAGCGCCACATGGTGCAAGATAAACCTGATAGGTAGGTAGATTAAATGATAGTAAGTAAAAACACTCACCTAACAGAGTATGTACTGGCAAGTACACCTTGGTGGTAAAGGTAGTGATAAAATAAGGTTGCAGCTTTCAATATCCAGATACCGACATCAATTATGTTGTGTCACAAGAAGTAACCATTTAAAATAGAAAAAAATGGATATGGGAAAGCGCTACACAAAGGAAGAATCAGCAGAGTACTAATAATAATAGGAGGCTTTATTTAGCAAAAGAAGGGGCTAAATAAATTCTTCTTTTGCTAAATAAATCCATCTATTATTATTAGTACTCTGCTGATTCTTCCTTTGTGTGGCGCTTTCCCATATCCATTTTTTATATATTTTTACCAAAAATATATATCTATTTTAAATGGTGGGGGATGGCTCTCCTGTACAGGTATCTTGGACACCACCCCAAGCATACAAAGTAAGGCATCATTTACACGAGCGTAATATACGCGCGTCGCACGCACGTGCTTTTCACGCGTGTCGTACGCACCTATATTGGTCTATGGAGCAGTGCAGACAGTGCGTGAATTTTGCGCAGCGCGAGTACGTTGCGTAAAACTCACGACATGTCCTATCTTTCTGCGCTGTTCGTGCATCACGCACCCATTGAAGTCAATGGGTGAGTGAAAACCACGCATGCCGCACGGAAGCTCTTCCGTGCGAACTGCGTGATTCGCGCAACAGCTGTCAAACTCTGAATGTAAACAGAAAAGCACCACGTGCTTTTCTGCTTACAAACATCCAAACGGAGTGTCATAATGATGGCGGCTGCGAGAAAATCTCGCAGCCACGCATCATACACTGATGACACACAAGCAATTAAGCGCCTTTTGCGCAAGTAAAAAACCGTGTTTTTTTGCGTGCGCAAAACGCACACGCTTGTGTAAATCAGGCCTAAAAGTGCTTTATTCAGCTTAATTGCAAAAACCTCACACATCGACACAATAACTTCGTAATCTCAGACAATTCCACATAAGAGGAATCAATCCTGCTATTGGTGATTGACATATTGTACATATTCTATTCGAATTAGCAGAGCTGGTCTTCTGTACACCCTATGTAGTAAGTATACCTGTGATAATTTGTGAGCTTATATACCTGTGATAATTTCTGACCACTACATTTGGGACATTTTGAAAAGCCTCATTTCACTGATCTTCCGAGATTGTCCCAAAATCTACCTGCCATTTTGTCATTTTACAATCATGGGATTCAGTATCAAATGAGCCTCATTTACTTCCCTTTCTTGTAAATGCTGCAACTGATAAGCCAAAAAATAAAGCCACAGGGTTATCCTTGGGGTCCCATATTTCAAGATACAAACCCTGAAAATAGCATTCACTTTGTGAAAGAAACTAATGGGAAGCCATATTGGTGCATTATAAAATAGAGTAATTGTGGCATTTGAAGCATTTTAACCAGATTTACCCAGCCAATAGCTGTAAGGGGAAGGTTACACTAGCCCTTTACTAGTTGCTGAAACTTAAGTAACAGGTATGCAGGTTCCGGGCCTCAAAATCCGCAATTTTAGCTGAAACTCGCACACGCAGATATTTGAAGGAACTTACTATCTTCCTACGAAGATCAGCCAAGGAGGATGGGTCTGGCAGGGGGTATAATTACAGACTTTGGCAAACTGTCTGGGCTTACTGTTAACTGAACAAAGTCATCAACGATAGACGTAGCGGATCTTAGTGACTGTGGACTAACATCTAAAAACAATAAAAGATAGGCCGCATACAGAGCAACTTTCTTACAAAGATTCCCATATTCAAAACCCTGCACATGCACAGATTCTCAAAATGCCTCTGCTAGGGGCTCAACATCCACTGCAGTGAGCAATAGTGACAGTGGGCATTCTTGACGGGTACCACTGTACAGCAGAAATGTTTCTAATAGCAGACCATTAGCTCGCTCTGTCCCTCAGGGATACGTATAAAAGCTTCACCCAGGAAACATACTGCTCACCAAGGCCCATTCTTTTCAAAGTGGCCCACAAATACCTTCATTCCAAACTGTCAAAGGCTTTCACCGAATCCCAGGATGGGACCGCAGACATGTTCTGAACATACCGACAAACCTGGATGTTAAGGTGCGGTCTTCTAATATTCACCGCCATAGACATACATTACCGTTCAAAAGTTTGGGGTCACCCAGACAATTTTGTGTTTTCCATGAAAACTCACACTTATATTTATCAAATGAGTTGCAAAATGAC
The DNA here is from genome assembly GCF_050947455.1 of Rhinoderma darwinii. Classification (NCBI taxonomy): domain Eukaryota; kingdom Metazoa; phylum Chordata; class Amphibia; order Anura; family Rhinodermatidae; genus Rhinoderma; species Rhinoderma darwinii. Next base: position 88,691,698 of record NC_134692.1, on the reverse strand, counting down.
TAGAAAATATAGTCAAGACATTGACAAGGTTAGAAATAATGATTTTTATTTGAAATAATAATTTTCTCCTTCAAACTTTGCTTTCATCAAAGAATGCTCCATTTGCAGCAATTACAGCATTGCAGACCTTTGGCATTCTAGCTGTTAATTTGCTGAGTTAATAGGAAGAAATTTCACCCCATGCTTCCAGAAGCCCCTCCCACAAGTTGGATTGGCTTGATGGGCACTTCTTGCATACCATACGGTCAAGCTTCTCCCACAACAGCTCTATGGGGTTGAGATCTGGTGACTGCGCTGGCCACTCCATTACAGATAGAATACCAGCTGCCTGCTTCTTCCCTAAATAGTTCTTGCATAATTTGGAGGTGTGATTTGGGTCATTGTCCTGTTGTAGGATGAAATTGGCTCCAATCAAGCGCTGTCCACAGGGTATGGCATGGTGTTGCAAAATGGAGTGATAGCCTTCCTTATTCAAAATCCCTTTTACCTCGTACAAATCTCCCACTTTACCAGCACCAAAGCAACCCCAGACCATCACATTACCTCCACCATGCTTGACAGATGGCGTCAGGCACTCTTCCAGCATCTTTTCAGTTGTTCTGCGTCTCACAAATGTTCTTCTGTGTGATCCAAACACCTCAAACTTAGATTCGTCTGTCCATAACACTTTTTTCCAATCTTCCTCTGTCCAATGTCTGTGTGCTTTTGCCCATATTAATCTTTTCCTTTTATTAGCCAGTCTCAGATATGGCTTTTTCTTTGCCACTCTGCCCTGAAGGCCAGCATCCCGGAGTCGCCTCTTCACTGTAGACGTTGACACTGGCATTTTGCGGGTACTATTTAATGAAGCTGCCAGTTGAGGACCTGTGAGACGTCTATTTCTCAAACTAGAGACTCTAATGTACTTGTCTTGTTGCTCAGTTGTGCAGCGGGGCCTCCCACTTCTCTTTCTACTCTGGTTAGAGCCTGTTTGTGCTGTCCTCTGAAGGGAGTAGTACACACCGTTGTAGGAAATCTTCAGTTTCTTGGCAATTTCTCGCATGGAATAGCCTTCATTTCTAAGAACAAGAATAGACTGTCGAGTTTCACATGAAAGCTCTCTTTTTCTAGCCATTAGGAGAGTTTAATCGAACCCACAAATGTAATGCTCCAAATTCTCAACTAGCTCAAAGGAAGATCAGTTTTATAGCTCCTCGAAACAGCAAAACTGTTTACAGCGGTGCTAACATAATTGCACAAGGGTTTTCAAGTGTTTTCTAATCATCCATTAGCCTTCTAACACAGTTAGCAAACACAATGTACCATTAGAACACTGGAGTCATGGTTGCTGGAAATGGGCCTCTATATACCTATGTAGATATTGCATTAAAAAACAGAAGTTTGCAGCTAGAATAGTCATTTACCACATTAGCAATGTATAGTGTTTATTTCTGATTAATTTCATGTTATCTTCATTGAAAAAAACTGTGCTTTTCTTTCAAAAATAAGGAAATTTCTAAGTGACCCTAAACTTTTGATCGGTAGTGTATGAAGGCATCAAGCCAGCTCAATCATAATGTATTATGGCCATAACAACTTTGGTCAACTGGATAGCCAGAATCTTGACCAATATGTTAACGTTCACAGGGAACAACAAAATCTGTCTACAAGAGTCTGCTATTTGAGGATCGTTCTCTGGCTTTGGCAATGCTCCCTCATCAACTCATTCATCGAGGCCGGAAGCCTACCTTACATCTAGGGCTTCTTGGTAAACCTCTAATAAAATGTTGGCGATGTACTTTTTGAAAACCTCCACAGTCAAGCCATCCACTCTAGAGGCCTTATAATTAGCTCCCAGAGTTGCTACCAACTGCTCAATAAATATCTGTGCATCGAAATAGGAAGCCTATTCCATAGACAGCACTAGCAGAGATCAGAGATAGAGTAAAAAAAGTTGACTAGTTTCCCATCAGAAGGCTCAGACTTAGAAAATTATAAACTCGTGTAGAAAGAGGATAGAACTCCAGAATTTCTTGAGAAGTGGACATCATTACACCTTCATCTCGATTGAGGGAAGCTATATCAGCGGACCTATGTTAAGGCGTCGTGATCACTGCTAGTAAATGCCCAGCTCTCTTTTCCTATTAACATCACTGCTTCTGTAAAAAAACGCTTAGTTTGCGCTATCATCAGTAGGTGTTAATTAAGCTAAAGTTGAGCTTTGGACCATCTACTTTCAACCTCATCTGAGGGGTCACCTACATTGAACATCTGAGAGTAAAGGTTTCTGAAATGCCTTAGTCTTAGATTTAACCGTGACCACTTCTCGCATTAAAAAAACCTCTTAGATACAACTTCATAGTTTCCCACACCCTCGACTTAGAAGCTGAACCTTGGTTATGGACAAAAAAATCAAGAAAGCAATTTAGATATATCACTTTTAGCACTAATGACATTAAGCCAATACAGGTTAAATCGCTAACAAGAGTGACCCTTCTCAACAGTTTAAGCAAAGTTAACCTTCACATATATTTCGGTGTGATCCGATAACCTGCGAGGGAGATAAGTAACCTCACCATACTTTCATTGGCTAGGACTTAGTCTATCTGGGATAGAGACCCATGCGAGACAGAACAACAAGAGTATTGCCTCACCCTCGGGTGTTTAGTTCACATACATCTGGGAACGCAACCCCCCGCAGTAGTCGTTCAAAAGGATTAGTGGAAGGTTCACCTATCTGGGAAATTCATTGGAATTTATCTAGGTCAGCATAAATAAAAAGTTCTTAAAATCACCCATAAGTAAAAGGGAAATATTTGGTTCCCTACTAGCGAAGAGCAACACCTTTTGAAGGACTATGGTGGAATATGGGGGAGGAACTTATATCCCTGCTAAAAATAAAAGGAATAGTATACAGAGTATAAAGCCATGAAGCCATATATAGTGTCCCTCCATATCCAATTCTCGAGGATAAACAATTGAAAGAAACGTTACAGTGTATAAGAATGCTAACCCCTCTGAAATATGTAGAGTAAGTGGCGTGAAAACTTTGTCCCACCCAGTACTTAGTAAAAAATGTAGTACGGTCAGCTACCATTCATGTCTCTTGTATACAGCAGATTAAGGAATAGAATTGTTTCAGAGAATTGAAAATGGCCCTACGCTTATTGGTATCCCCCATAACCCTGACATTCCACATGAGGAACCCAACAGACATAGCCATTACAATTCACAGCATAAGAGAGCAGATGCAGTGCCCTTTCTCCAAACGAAGTACCGTGATCATGGTAATAAGATAATACAAGTCTACATTGTAATAGGAAACTGTTATACATAACATTTCCACCACCCTCCCTTCCAATAAACAAAAAACTCCCAATACTTTGCCCCCAAAATGTGGTCCCTGGGCTAACAGTCTGTGAGAACCACTGTCGTTTGCCCTGGGCAAAGGCTGAAACAGGGAAAAATAAGAAAAACAGAGCAGCAAGCGCTAAGATCTAGCATATACAGTGGATATAAAAAGTCTACACACCCCTGTTAAAATGCCAGTTTTTTTTACGTTACAAAATCAGTACAATATAAATAATTTCATAACTTTTTCCTCCTTTAGTGTCACCCATAATCTGTACAATGCCATTGAAAAACAAACTGAAATCTTTTAGGGTGGAAAAATACAAATCATAATCAAAAATAATGTGGTTGCATAAATCTGCACACCCTTAACCCCCGTAACGACAGCCAACCGACTTTTGACGGCAGGTCGGTGAAGGTGCTTCATCTACAGCGACGTCTTTTGACGTCACTGTAGAAGAGGCTGATGAGCGCTCCTGTGAGCGCTCTTCCTCTAAGCAGGAGCTGTAACTAACAGCTCCTGATCTTAGAGCAGCCTGCTAAATACAGCTGGGTCGGGAAACATTCAGACCCCAACTGTTTAACCCTTTGAACGTTGCGGTCCGTGACCACGGCATGATCAAAGTGAACTCCCCTTTTTGATCGTGTCACTGGAAACCCGGTGACGTGATTAAAGACCATGGAATCCCTCTGCAGTCAGCCCTGGGGACCTACAAAAGACCCCAGGGCTGTCTGTTCAGTAAGCCTGCTATTAGGGCACACTATGTGTCAAAGTGGCTCAGTGTAATGTATTAGCATACAAGAGTATGCTAATACATTATAAGTTAAAAAGTAGAGTTGTAAATAAAGTTACCCCTTACTGGGATTTAAAAAAAAAGTTATAAAAAAATAAATAAATAAATAAAATGTCCAAAAAAAAAGTTATTATTTTGCATAAAATATATTTTAATGCCCCTACATTAAATAAAAATAAAAATCCAATACATATTAGGTATATAAGCGACTGTGATAAGCTGAAGAATTAATCTAGCAGGTTATTTAGCATGAACAGTATAAAAAATAAACAAGAAAAATTATGGCGAGAATCGCTTTTTCCTATATTCATGCCGTAAATTGTTTTTTTCTGTGAACTGTGAAAGAAAATAATAGAATTTATCCTGCATAAAAAACAATGCCTCATATGGCCACGTCAATGAAAAAATAAAAAAGTTATGGCTGCTGAAAGGCAGACAGGTGAAAATTTAGCTGGTCATTAAGGGGTTAAACTATGTATTACCCTTTGACTTTATGACAGCATTCAGTCTTTTTGGGTAGAAGTCTATCGGCATGGCACATCTTGACTTGGCAATTGTTGCCCACTCTTCCTTGCATAAGCACTCCAAATCTATCAGATTGCGAGGCCATCTCCTTTCTGCAGCTCTCTTCAGGTCTCCCCACAGATTTTCAATGGGATTTAGGTCTGGGCTCTGGCTTGGCCATTCCAATACTTTGATCTTCTGGTGAAGCCATTTTATTGTTGATTTGGAGGTATGCTTTGGTTCGTTGTGATGCTGAAAGGTGAAATTCCTCTTCATCTTCAGCTTTTTAGCAGGGGCCTGCAGGTTTTGTGCCAATATTGACTGATATTTGGAACTGTTCTTAATTCCCTCCACCTTGACTAAAGCCCCAGTTCCAGTTGCAGAAAAACAGCCCCAAAGCAAAATGCTGCCTCCACCATGCTTCACTATGGGCATGGTGTTCTATTGATGATGTGCAGTGTTGGCTTCGTAACAAACATATCTTTTGGAATTATGGCCAAAAAGTTCAACCTTGGTCTCATCAGACCATAACATGTTTTGCCACATACTTTTGGCAGACTTGATGTAGGTCTTTACAAAACATAGTCGGGCTTCGATGTTTTTCTTTGTTAGAAAAGGCTTCCAACTTGCCACCCTACCCCACAGCTCAGACATATGAAGAATACGGGAGATTGTTGTCACATGCACTACATAATCAGTACCTGCCAGAAAATCCTGCAGCTCCTTTAATGTTGCTGTAGGCCTCTTGGTAGCCTCCCGGGCCAATTTTCGTCTTGTCTTTTCATCAAGTTTTGAGGGACGTCCAGTTCTTGGTAATACAGCAGACAAAAAATGGCGACAGAACACTGCGAACACTAATGCAACCTAAACCACTAACTATAAATAAATATGCATTACTGCTAAATCTACTTATAATAGGGAGGTTCTTAGTTCTTGGTAATGTCACTGTTGTGCCAAATGTAATCCACTTCTTGATGACTGTCTTCACTGTGTTCCATGGTATTTCTAATGCCTTGGAAATTCTTTAGTACCCTTCTCCTGACGCCTTTCAACAATCAGATCTCTTTATATGTTGTAAGCTCTTTACGGACCATAGCTTTTGTTGTCACATGCAACAAAGCAGGAAAATCCCAATAGAACAGCTGAACTTTATATGGAGTTACTCAGAATCACTTTAAATAATGGCAACTGTGTACTGACTACTATTTAACATGAGTTTAAATGTTATTGGCTAATTCTGAACACGACCACATCCCTAAGAATGTGTTCACACTTATGCAACCACATTATTGTAGTTTTGTTATTTTTATTTTTCCCTCTAAATGATTTCAGTTTGTTTTTCAATGGAATTGAACAGATTATGGGTCACACTAGCTTTTATACCCGGCGTTGCTCGGGAGGTTGACTTACGGTATAGGTACAGTAAAAGCTCACTGTTTAAATACCTCTCAGTATGAATTTAATTGCTACCTCTCGATATGAATTCAATTGCTAGAGAGTGTAAATAATGTTATTGGAAGCATAAAATAAATTAAATGAAGCAATATATTCATTCCAAATTTATATAGTGTTGATTTAGGACTGCATGTTTCTATTCCAACGCTTTCTTTTAAACAATGTTTTTTGTCTTTTGATCCGTTGCCAAGATGTAGAAATTCTTTCCAGTGCCGATTCTGGAGCAAGCAACATATAGTTGCCCATGGGAAAAACAGGGACTTTGAAGATGTATTCCTGCCACTTTCAGGGATTGACCTTAAGTCTTGTTAATTATCATTGCGAAGGCTAGGCGTACTGGGAACTGTTGCCGCTTGAACTCGAAAGGAACATAATTTGGAGCGAGGGGAATGCGAGGAATAAAGACAACATCCCCCTTGGCACATCCTGTTAGTATGGTGGCCTCGATGACGTGATCCATCAACTTCTTGACACACAGCCTCGTCCCGTTGCAAAGTTTCAGAGCATCAATGTTTCTCAACAGCATGATAGGTGAGCCAACCTTCAACATCAATCGATGGGCAGGTAAGCCAGGCGGCTCGAGAGAGTTGAGAAATTCTGTCGGATAGTACATCGCCTGATCGGGGTCAATAACTGTGTCGGTGGACTTGTACAGCTTTTCTTGACCTGGCAGAGTCATTTGAATTTGCTGATTGATGGCGTTGACAGAATCATTCTTTGGAGCCAGTATTGCCCTTTGACATAACCATTCATGATCTCTGTAGTTGAAGGCAATGTTGGGAAAGACACTGTTTGTAAGCTCTTCCACCGACTTGGGAAAATTTGCGAAATCATCATGAAAGCTGATCAGATCCATCCCATTGTCAACTTGAACATCTCCATTCCCCAGATTGAGTAATCTGCTGGCAAACTCACCAGCTGTGGCATCTCCATGCAGATGAACTCGCCTATTGGTAGTCAGACTCATCTTCTTCACATGCCTCCACAACACCGACTGCTTCAAGCAAGCTTTCAATTCGTCTGCTGGTGTTCCCTTTGGAACAATAGGCAACGTCTGACGGAAATCACCGGCCAACACCAAGACAACACCTCCCATGACTGTATTGTTTCCTTGCAAGTCCTGCTGAGTTCGATCCAGAGTTTCAAGCGCCAACTTGTGTGCTATCGTACATTCATCCCAGACAGTAATCAAACATTCTTGCAGGACATTTGCCACACCAGTACCTTTGCTAATGTTACAAACAGGAGACGCATCTCGAGTCAAGTTGAGCAGTAATTTGAACGCTGAATGGGCAGTTCTGCCACCATCAAGCAATGTTGCCGCAATGCCTGAGGAAGCAACAGCCAGAGCAATCCTGGATTGTTGTCGGATTTTTGCCAACAAAAGGTTTATGACAAACGTCTTTCCTGTTCCCCCAGGAGCATCCAAGAAGACAATACCACCGGTGTTTTTAACAACCATGTCCAAGATCTGATTGTACACCGTCGTTTGGTCAGCAACCAAAAGAGGTTCATTCGCTGCAAGATAAATCTCCAGAGCGCTGAAGTCATAGCTTGTTTCTCAAAGCAATTCCCGTCCAAGTCTTTCAACGTTGTTCCTTTCCATCATGGGAAGTCCCAGTTGCTCAAGTCTCTTTCCAACCATCATGAGGGTCTTTTCTTCAAGTAGGATCAATGACATGTTGAACATTTGTGGAGTACAGCTGTCCAATTGGAGTCCCAGGTTTTGCCGTTGTGCTTGCAGAAGAACATCCTCCGAGAGGTGCTCTTTGTACTTTTCCCACAGTTCAAGTGGCTTGGATGGTCCACACGTCGAGAGTATGACAGCAAATAGGTTTCGTAAGCTTGCTGGTAGTTGGCAGGTTGCTGCTTCCTCTAAAGTTTTGTCCCAATGAGAATTACTCTCAAGTAGTCCCCTTTCTTGACATGCTTGCCGATAGGTTGTACAAACATGGTCGCCAACAGTCTTGAGGCTAACAAATGATGTCGGGCCTGCTACTGTGTGAAGAAGCAACCAGAGGAAGAAGCACTCGTGGTTGTTTGGGTGCACTGTGTAGACTCTGCAAAGATCATCACTTGACTTGATTCCATGACCTTCAACTGGTGTTCCTTGGACTCTTTGATTGAAAACTCTTGTAGATTTATTCCGCGTATAATACTTTGGAACATTGCAATATAGGAGTGTCGTTTCAAAGTCATCTTGTTGGCAAAGCTTGAAGAATGCTGTCAGCGTGTTGTCTTTGGGCTGCAAAACTTGTTGTGCAGCAGTTTCCTCGGTGAAGTAGACTTTCTGTCCATTTACCAAGTGGACGTTGAGATGAACTACCGTCGGATAGCGGTTGTGAATTGGAATGTCCAAAATTCGCCATACAGCCTTGTTGCTACTAATGTAACGTCCAGTTTGGAAGCGATTGATTTCATCAGTTGTTCTTCCTTGTCTTTCCAAGCCAAATCCTGCTTGATCCGATCCCTTGTTGACATATTTGCAGATGTACTTGATCGCCTTAACTGAGTTGCAATATTCAACATTGACGTGAGATTGAAAGGTCTTGGAAAGAAATGGTGAGTAGGGTACAATCTATCTGTTGTCGACCTCTATGTCCTGGTAACTATTGCCAATCTTCATCTCCACCAATGCAGTGAACCCGCCTTCTCCCACTTTTCTTCTGCGATAAAGTGGAAAACCATCATCTCCAGACTGAGTTTCATGCATCAGCTGTCTTGGGAATCTCTTTGTACAGAAGCCATCTTTCATGCATGTGGAGCTTGGATTCAGTCTTCCACATGGTCCATGGACCATGTTCTTCATGATGATGTTGAATAGCTTTGGATCTTCTTGTGCATTTGGGATCTCTGCACTAATGACAGAATCGATCTGATTTGGTCGGTTCTTCTCCTTCAGCCAGATCAGTATATGTGCGTGAGGTAAACCTCGTTTTTGCCATTCGATTGTGCACATGAAGCATTGAGTTTCTCCAAATACCTTGCCCTTCTTGAGGACATTCATGAACTTTATAACCTTTTGTTGAAAGACTCGGGCTACCAGATCGTGTCTATCAGTCGCCGATTGTTCTGGCAAGAGCTCTTGGCGAATTTCTTTCCATATTGGGTTGGACGTAAAAGTAATAAACAGGTCAGGCCTTCCGTAATTTTGCACATATGTCATGGAGTCTTGAGTGTATTCATGCATATGTCGAGGGCTCACCGTTAAGCTGGAAGGCAAGATAACCATCTAATCAACATTGCTTGTGTTTCCATCGTTGACGACAGCATCTCGAAGGTGGATATAGGTTTCAGCGCGAAATGCCTTCTGATTGAAACGGATGAAGCTCCGTTTCGATTCTGGCATAGATATTACCAAAAATTGATGGAAAAGATTTCGGCACATCAAGAGCTGATTTGAATGGCTCGCCTGCATCATAATTCGATCGGCGTAGAAGGCCATGCACAAAACTTTTTTCCCGGCGGTAACATTGTCAGGGTAGCTTCCTTCTCCCTATTATCTCACACCGAATAACCACCTCCCTAAGTTGGAATCTGAGGGCATGCGTAGAGAAAATATACCAGGAGACAAGTTGGTACAGATCCTCCCTCAGTCAAGTAGGAAGTAAGAACTATACTTTATTGAACAAAGAACACAATCCCCTCCCTAGAGATGTGGAACGTGCTTAAGCCCCATTGGCTCCTCAGCTGTAAGTCCATCTGTACACTCCTCTTGCATTCCAGGGGTGGTGTCTTCCATAGGCGTGTCCCTCATGCAGCCTCCATTGTTCCATAGATTCGATTTCTTTGTGTAATATACTAATATATATATATATATATATATATATATATATATATATATATATATATATATATATATATATGTATATGTAAGGATAATATTTTTGCAAACAATATACATGGTAATGATCCCTGACAGTCCCCCCTAAAAATATTATTACTTTGTCCCTGAGTCTTGCCTATCAACCTACCACTGACCACTCGAACCCGGCGGGTAGGGATTTTGGATTTCTTCACCAGCTTGAGACGAGCTACTCCTCTATGAGTAACCCCCCTTTGTACCTGGACTTCTAAGGTTTCGGAGTGGTCCTAACTTTCCCTATTCTCCTCAGTATACAGGATGGTTGTCTTTAAAGGGACTGTCAGTGTCACCTCGTCTATTTGTGTAAACATAGTGGGCACAGTCTGTTCTACAGCTTTCGTCATCATTTTCCTGATACAAGGGAAAACACAGCACACAAGGACAGAGAATAGTATTAAAAAGACCACTATCACTACTCCTATTTGTGCTAATATTTTCTGCCATCCAGTCATCCATGAAAAATACTGGTCCCATGGGTCGGTAATACCTGAGTTCCTTTTCAACTCCTGAGATAAGCTCTCCAACTTATGTATGGCCATTGTGACTTTTTCTTTGGGCCCGGTGTTGTCGGGGATATACGTACAACAGGTTGTCCCTATCATTCGGCATACCCCACCTTTTTCAGCCAATATCATATCAAGAGCCATTCTATTCTGGAATGTCATAGTTGAGGTGGGCCCTAGTTGGTCGGCTAACCCTTGTAAAGCATCTCGGTTATAATTTACAAACCGCTGCTGGGTGTAATATATATAATTAATCCAGTCCACATTTTTATTAACGGTAATAATTGGGATAAGAGACTCAAATCCTGTCTTCACCTGATCTCTGGCCTTGAACTCGTCTGCCACCCCCCTCGGGACACCAATTGTATCTATATACACATGTGGATCAAAGCTTCCCTTTGGGGATGCTTCCCTCTTTCTGCGGTGGTAAGATCCTTTTATTGGTTCTTCATTTGAACCTTTGCCAACAATGTGGAAAGGCATAGTTGCTTTAGCCAATGCGCACTCTCCTTTCCATTGCCCCTCAAGTCTGGTTCTGATTTTCATATCCCCACATATCCAGTATATTTCGCCCAAAAACTGCACCTATTCTGAGTGATAGATGCATTTAATGAGCTGTACTTTGAACAGTACCCTTCTGGAAAGTTCCCTAGGAACCGGCCATTCCCTTCTGTATTGATGTAACATGTGTAGTTGCCTTTGTAAATGGTAAGTCCCTGGGCTTGTTTGGGTGTCGTGGTAACTATGGGGTATTCCTTTTTCCAGGACTCGCATACTGTGTGGTCTAATGTTATATTGGTGTATAGGCTTAGGAAACATTCTTCAGCATCGTCAGGAATATTAAGTGGTACTATCCCCAGGTGTGGCCGGGCTCCTGCACACACATAGCAGTTGGACTTATTCACTTTCCGTGTCGTGTATTGTACCCACTCTAACCAGACATTATGGTCCCCAAATCCGGTTTCTACGGCCATAGTGTCTTCTAATCCTGGGTCAGCCATGTCCATCATATTTTTATGCATCTGTATTTGGGATAGCAACATGTTTATCAGTCTCTCGGAGTTCAACTTTCTACATTCCCGGGAGTCTACCATATCTTTTAGTTTGAATTTTCCCATTTCTCTGTTTACTCCTCCATAGGTCCCTAATATGTATGTGTCTTGGTCTGTTTTACTAGGGTTTTCTATGGTGAGGATCAAGCCTAATCCTGACAGACCACATGCTTTCCTTGATAACGTCATTCTAGTTAGAAGTGACTTCCCATTCATGTTTTTCTTCTCTAAGGCACTCTGTGGACGATATCCCCAATGATCCCCCATGTTCCAGCCCACCGCCCCGCAGGATGTACAACGATTGCCGTAATAATTGTCTGTTACACATATATATTGAGTGCCTCGATCACACATGTGATAAGCATTCCAATATCCGCATGTTTGATACAACCATGTTTGTTTTTGAAGGATGTTACAGACTCAAATTCAAACTGGTATGTAGCTACATGTGTACTAGAATAATTATACCAAAAGGTGGTCACCCCACCAGCCTGGGTGATTGCTACATGTCCCCCCTCAGCACTCTGTGCAATAACATGAAAAAGGATAAGGATGTACATGGTGACAGTCATTCTTTGGAAGAGACCTTCTTGCAGTGCGAGGCGTGGATCCATGTCGGCCTTCCTTCCAGCTTAACTGCAGTGGGCAAGATCAGGAGGACCTGGTATGGACCCTCGAATCTGGCTTCTAAGGCCCCTCTGACATGTCTTTTCACCAGTACACAGTCTCCTGGTTGTAGCTTGTGCACCCCTGGGACAGAATCTGGATCTGGAATTGAAGAAAACACTGCAGCATGTGTTACTGTAAACTCTTTACTGAGGAAAATGACAAAATGAACAAGACTATCATTTCCTAGACTAAGCTGTTGTGGGTAGTAACATCCCATTCTGGGAGGACCCCCAAAGAGGACTTCATATGGGGTGAGTCCTGTTGGCTGTTCGGCGGTATTTCTAACCGAGTACAAAGCAATGGGCAATACTTCGGGCCATGGCAGGGACAGTTCTTTAGTGGCTTTAAGAATTTTACTTTTCAGAGCACCGTTCATCCTTTCCACTTTGCCACTGCTTTGAGGGTGGTACGGGGTGTGTAGTCCGAGATCTGCACCCACCATCTTCCAAATGTCTCTGGTCACATCTGCAATAAATGCTGGCCCCTGATCACTTTCTATGACTTCAGGGATACCGAATCTGCAGACTAACTCTGTCAGCAGTCGCTTCACCGTGGTTCTTGCTGTCATGTTGGACACTGGGTAAGCTTCAGGCCATCCTGAGAACATGTCCACCACCACCAGGAACATATTCATACCTTCCACTCTTTGGTAATTGCATATGGTCTATCTGTATCCTTTGAAACGGGTACAATGGTCGTGCCAAGTGTTTCTTTGGAGTGGGTTCAGTTCTTCCTGGATTGCAGGTATTGCAGATTTCACAGCTTTGGGTGTATTGATTAACTGGTATGGAAATTCCGGGTGCTACGTATAGTTTGTTTATGGCAGCAATCATCTGATTCTTCCCTCTGTGTACTATTCCGTGGGCCCATTGTACTGTAGATGGGTAAAGTGCTCTGGGTAGACATATTCTGTTCCCTTTTCTCCAGAGTTCACCCTGCAATGATTGTATCGCCCCTGTTCTGAGCCATTCTTCTCTCTCGTGGGTTGGGGCTTGACTCCTGGATTATCCATTTTCTCCCTCTCCTGCTCATCCTCTTTACTTTTACCCCTCCTCGTCATTACGTACACACCTGCTTCCTCTCGAGGTCCTATGGCTGCTTGCTTAGCCTCTTGATCCGCAAACTGATTTCCTTGGGCTTCTGCCGTATGGGTTTTCCCATGTGCTTTAACTTTGATTACTGCCACTTGCAGGGGGAGCTGGAGGGCCTCCAGTAAATTCTCCACCGCCTCTGCATTCTTGATAGGAGATCTGGTGGCTCATATCTGACCAAAATCATGCGCCACCCAAAATGCATATCTAGAGTCAGTATAGATATTGACGGTTCGTCCTTCTGCATGTCTGCAGGCTTCAGCTAGGGTTATCAGCTCCGCCTCTTGCACTGATATGTGCGGCGTAAGAGATCTGGCTGTAATGACTGTGGTAGGGGACACCACAGCATAGCCAGTGTGGAAAGACCCCCATTCATCCGAATATCTGGATCCATCAGTGAAGAGGGTAAGGTCAGCATTGACTAACATCTGTTCAGTCACTGTGGGCAAATGCGATATTTCATGGTGCATCGCCTGGAGGCAGTTGTGTTCGTGGGCATCTGGATCATCATAATCCGTCATGAGCGGGGGGTTAGGAGTGTGAGAAGAAAACCCATCTGTATAATCCCCCCTTGAGAGAGGAAGCAGTTTGGCTGGATTCAGGATTGTGCATCGCTGTAGGGTCACATTTTCTGGGAGAAGAAGAGAACATTGGAGTCTCATATGCCGCTGTGAAGAGAGATGCTTTTGTTGGCTTTGATCAAGGATGGCTTTGAGATCATGTGGAGCCAATATTGTAACTGAATGTCCTAGAAGAATGTCAGACGTTTTATCCAGTAATTCCTTGGCAGCCAGCACAGCTTTAAGACATACAGGGGCCGTTTGTGAGACAGAGTCCAGTTTACAAGAGTTATATCCAATGGGACGGTGTTTCCCGCCATGGTGTTGAGGTAACACTCCGGATGCATGGCCGTGGTATTCTAACACGAAGAGGAAAAACGGTCGTTGATAGTCGGGGATGCCAAAGGCTGGTGCGGAGACAATCAGTTCTTTGAGTCTTTGTACCGCATCCACGGCTTCCACAGGTAGATGTGGATTCCAAACTACATCCTTCAAGGCATCATACAGTGGTTGCATAAGGGAGGAAGCATTGGGAATCCACTGTCTACAGTAGGTGACCATACCCAGGAACGCATCAGAGAAAGTATCCCTCTCCTCCACTGGTGGGGACTCCGGTATGTTAAATGTGACACGGCCCGGGATCTGACTGACCGGGAGGGGGAGCGTCCATTCCTCTTTCACAGCATGTAACTCATGCTGGGATTCAGTGTCTTCATCCGGTTCAAGCTGACTCTTTCTCTTTTCCATTTAGCGTTGAAAGGCCGGGCTATTAAGAAAGTCATCTATGGACGGAAAGCGCCCAGTCATGGCTGGGACAATAGGGAAAAGGGGCACAAAATCTTTTGGGACATAATAGGCACCTTCCGGTGTAAGAACTGGGTATAGTGGTAATGGTGGCTCTATGGTAGCTTCCTGTGGAGTAGTAAGATGGCCGCCGGGGGTGGGAACTTCCTGTGACGTACTGATGTCAGTTCCGAGTGTACTGGGCATGTCTGTGGGTGCGGAAGGGATTGGGCTTGGGGATGGGCTTGGGAAGGCTGATTTGGTTGAGTCGGACGTGACCTCATCAGGGGAAACACATTGTTCAATTGTAAGGGGGTTTTGCTGGCCACAATAAGGACACACGAAACATGAGGGACTGCTGCCATTATAAGGCGGCGGCTGGTCCTGTGGTGTATAATACATATAACATAATATAATACCTTTCTTATTCCTAACTTCCTCTTTTGCAAATCCCTCTTTGCTGACAGCTATGGCTGTTCGCTGCCATGCTAAAGCACTTTCCATCAACTTACTTACTATGTTCCAACTTCCCTTTGTTCTCCCGAATACCTTTTGCCCAATCTCCGGCTTGCAGCCGCCCTCCCCTATGCATTCCGCACACTTCCATCAATTTCTTCATTTTACTCACATACTGCTTCCCTTCCCTTCGCTTCACCAAATAATACGAATAGGACCGTCCTGGTACGGGTGATCCTGATGATTTGAATATGGACCGTAAACCATCCATTCTAACCTTCTATATCCTTCACGTAATTTATATAACAATTTTTGGTCTACAACTCTCTAGGTCTAGCCGGAAATATTACAATTTCGCAGTCTGCAACTCTCTAGGTCTCGCCGAAATATTACAATCTCCCAGTCTGCAATTTATTAAATCTCGCTGGAATATTACAATCTCTATCTAGTAACAATTTTCGGACTGCAACTCTCTTGGTCTGGCCGATATATTACCCACAACTTTTCACACGTCTTATCGTGCCCCTGTATAAGACAGGTTATATTTTCTATCTAGTCCCTAATTAACCAGAGGATGGATAGTCGGGCGCGACTAATTTCTTACGGGTTCATGACCACACAGCGGGGATGTCGCCCCTGTCGCCTGAGATAATCCAGGCAACCGACCAGGGTTCTACAGACTACCAAAAGACCGTCCACTAACACAGATAGGATGAAGATTTATAAAATCAACTGACTTACCGTGTTATTGTGGAGGTGATCAGGCTCCTTAAGTGGGCAGTCCTGGGTCGTCTCTTTCACCCTGTGATCGTCGGTTGTCCGGATTCCGAGATCCTCTCGACTATGGCCCCACGCTTGCCGCCAATTGTCAGGGTAGCTTCCTTCTCCCTTTTATCTCACACCGAATAAACACCTCCGTAAGTTGGAATCTGAGGGCATGCGTGGAGAAAATATACCAGGAGACAAGTTGGTACAGATCCTCCCTCAGTCAAGTAGGAAGTAAAAACTAAACTTTATTGAACAAAGAACACCATCCCCTCCCTAGAGATGTGGGACGTGCTTAAGCTCCATTGGCTCCTCAGCTGTAAGTCCATCTGTACACTCCTCTTGCATTCCAGGGGCGGTGTCTTCCATAGGCGTGCCCCTCATGCAGCCTCCATTGTTCCATAGATTCGATTTCTTTGTGTAACATACTGATATATATATATGTAAGGATAATATTTTTGCAAACAATATACATGGTAATGATCCCTGACAACATTTCCGGTACTTGGATTTGTTTGGAAGATTTGAATATCGTATCCGTCTTCGCCTTGCCAAAAGATCAGTGGGTACTGAAGTGCGTCATATGATCGATGGGTTTCAGAAACTCTCTGCAGTTGATTATCACGCTTCTGCAGCACAATATCCCGATTTTCAAATTCCCCAACGATGACGACATCAACTTCATTGACAGTTGGTGTGTTGTATCGCCGCTCCTGCTCTCCTGTTGGCCTTCGGTCAGCCTTGATGATGACTTTGTAGTTATCCAAAGTCATCATTTCCAAAGAGCTCTTGAATATCTTGACATAACAATGATGATCATGAAGCATTTGCTGCAGTTCCAGCAAAATGTCGGCCCGAGTTCCAGGGACGTTGCTCTGTCGTTGCTGAACTTGAAGCTTTTCATCACCCATGAAATAAATCTGCAGAAACTTTGGTGGTTCATTAGGCAATGGCAGGAGCGATCCAAGTTGATAGTAAACTTGTCCCTGAAATTTGAAGGTGGGCATGAAGCCTCTCTCTCGATTTTCGTTCACACCAAACGAAGTCACCTGAAAGCAAGAGTTGTAGCGCCTCAAAATTCCCAGAAAGTGCTTGGTTTGGGGAGTGTTCACAGTCATCAGTGACTTGAGTGGTTCTGGTGGTGCAGTAAGTGGGGATAGTTGAACCTTGCCAACAGAGCAGCACATGCCAGGTGGCTCTGACTTCCACTTCTGGGCTTCACAATGTTCACAGGTCGTGTCCATGTTTCCAATATTGACCAAGTCGTGCAGATCATATTCAATTATTGGGTCGTATTGCATAGCAGCTTTGTTCATGCTATCCCAAGATGTTCATCGAGAAACCATATTTCTTGCGCCTTGTGCTCGAACCCTACGATCAGTCACTTGAGGTGTTTCTTCAGCTCACGCAATCATTGATCTTCAAGCCGAGCCGTATTCTTTGAGCCAAGCGTCAACCTTCTCTTTGTTCAGGAGTTTTTCTTTTGGGAGCCATGGTCAGTGAAAAGTAAATTTCAGTAAAAGTGACTTTTAAACCAAAAGTGGCCAAAGGAGGCAAACTTTGTTCGATATCCAATGCAATCACAAATCGCTATTGGTTTGTTTTTCAACCAATCAAAGTGACTTTTAAGCCAATCAAAATCTGCAAAAGGAGGCAAACTTTGTGAAATGTCCAATCCAATTAAAAATTGCTACTGGTTTGTTTTACAACCAATCAAAAATTGTGTTGGCTTGTTTTTCAACCAATCAAAAATCGCTATTGGTTAGCTTTTCAACCAATCAAAAATCATGATCAGGCAAGTGCATACTTTGATGCAAATTGAAAAGTAAATGGCAGTGAAAAGTACATTTCAGTAAAAGTGACTTTCAGTAAAAGCGATTTTTAGTTCAATGAAAAATCACAAAAGGAGGCAAACGTTGTTCAATGTCCAATCAAAAATAGCTATTCCCTGATCGGGCTTCAAACAAACAAACTTTATATAGTTCTATCCAGTATCAGGCTGCTCACACCAACTGCCTTTTGTAGCGCCCATGGCCGCGGGCCGTCGGGTTTACTCACCTCCCGACGCCCGCAGCCATGGATCTGTGAGCGCTGGCCTCCGTCTCCCTCCTAGGAGATGCCAGCGCTCACTTCCGCTCCGTCCGTCCGGGTCCCGTAGGGTGCGCGCGCACGCTCGCGCCCGCTCTTAAAGGGCTAGCGCGCGCACATGAAAACAATGTTCATTAACCCACATGATTTCCTGCCCTATAAGAATGCCCCAGCCCTTCTGATCCTTGCCTGAGCGTTGTTAGTCTTTCCCTGTCTGTCTCGCAAATGGTCCCTTAGTGTCTCCCGTTCCAGCTGTTACCGTTCCTGTATTCTGCATTGTTCCTGTGCCTACCCATGTTCAAGTGCCATCTGCCACGTAAAGTGTCATATGCCACGTCAAGTGCCATCTGCCACGTCAACTGTCATCAGCCACGTCAAGTTCCATCTGCCACGTCAAGTGCCATCTGCCACGTCAAGTGCCATCTGCCACGTCAAGTGCCATCTGCTCATCGGATACTGCCCGCCACGTCTGGCGCCACTTTCCGCACCTGCCTTCATCCGTGCTGAAGCAACAGTCACCGTCCGGACTATTTCAGGTACCTAAGCATTACTGTCTGCTATCTTACTTTCACATAGACTGTGACCTGGTCAGCTGCCTCCCCGCTACGGCGGAGCGGCCTAGTGGGTCCACAAACCCAGTGTCCGTGACAGTACGCTCAGGCCATGGAACCCGCTGGCCAGCCCAAGGCCCCAGTACAGAAGATTCAGACAGAGATGCATGACCTACGCACTCGAAAGGATCAACTCCTTGAGGCGGTGAATTCTATTCTGGTCCGCCTGGAGCTACTCGCTGTTCCACCCCCGATTCTTCCTCCAGAAGCTGTTGCCGTGCCACTGCCTGTTGCTCCCCCTGTATGTTCCGGATCCTCAGTTCCTCTGCCTCTTCCTCCTCGCTATGACGGTGACCCCAGAGCATGCAGAGGATTTCTCAATCAATGCACGGTGCATTTTAGGCTACGGCCACATCTCTTCCCCTCCGAGGAGGCTAAAGTAGCGTTCATTATCTCCCTCCTCGCTGGCAAGGCCCTCGCATGGGCAAACCCAATCTTGGAGCAACAAGGACCTGTATCTGCGGACCTAGCCTTGTTCCTGCAGTCCTTTCGTGCCGTGTTCGAGGAGCCGGGTCGAACATCCTCTGCCGCAGCCACTCTGTTGACCCTCAAGCAAGAAGGCTCCACAGTAGGGGAGTATTCGATATCCTTCCGTACCCTAGCAGCCGAGCTGGCATGGAACAATGAGGCACTGGTGGCGACCTTCTGGCAGGGACTGTCCTCTCACATCAAGGACGAACTGGCAGCCCGCGACCTTCCTTCTACCTTGGATGCCCTCATCCTGTTAGCCACCCGGGTTGATATGAGAATCCGGGAGCACTCTCAAGAGGTTCGTCAGGAGAGCCGGGCCCTCAGACCAGCACCCCCTGCCCAGAGACCACAATTGTCCACTCCTAGTGCGCTACCTGAGGAACCCATGCAGGTAGACAGAGTCCGGTTATCTGAACAGGAGAAGCAGCGCAGACGCCCTCAGAAACCGGGAAACTCCAGTACCTAGGGTTGGTTGGAGAGGCAACTCTAGGTGGAACGTCTCCAAACGTTAAAACCTCTTCCAAATTATCGATACCTGTGGCCATCGTCACCGGACAGGCATCACATCCTTCCTCCGCCTATCTTGACTCTGGAGCGGCTGCTAATTTTATCCACCAAGATCTAGTGGATCGGTTTCAACTACCCACAGTCCGTCTGGAGACACCCCTGGCAGTTGCCTCTGTGAATGGTCTACCGCTGCCTGATCCAATCATGCTCATCACTAAGCCGGTGACATTACGGGTCGGAGCTCTTCACTCAGAACAGATCTCCTTCCTGGTACTACCCAAGGCTATCAATCCTATCCTGCTGGGTCTGCCATGGCTCCGTCTACACGCCCCGACACTCGACTGGAGTTCTGGAGAAGTTCTTCAATGGGGTTCCAGATGCCATAGCCATTGCCTGTCACAAGTCCGTCCTGTTGTGCCCCCTCTGCCGCAGTCACTCTCCGATCTACCTTCTCAGTATGCCAGTTTTGCGGATGTCTTCTGCAAACGAGAGGCTGAGACGTTGCCTCCACATCGGAATTATGACCATTGAACTGGTCCCCAATGCTTCTCTTCCCCGTGGACGAGTATATCCTCTCTCCTTGCCAGAGACTTTATCGATGTCAGCCTATATCAAGGAGAACTTGGAGAGGGGTTTTATTCGAAAATCTTCCTCCCCGGCCGGGGCAGGATTCTTCTTCGTTAAAAAGAAAGATGGATCTCTCCGACCCTGCATTGATTACCGTGGTCTCAATCAGATCACGGTCAAGAACAAGTACCCGTTGCCACTCATTTCCGAGCTGTTTGTCGCATACAAGGAGCCAAAATGTTTTCCAAGCTAGATCTGCGAGGGGCCTATAATCTAATCCGGATTCGCCGGGGTGACGAATGGAAGACGGCATTTAACACCCGCGATGGGCACTACGAATACCGAGTGATGCCCTTCGGACTGTGTAACGCTCCCACAGTATTTCAGGAGTTCGTTAATGACATCTTCCGAGATCTCCTCTATACATGTGTTGTAGTTTATCTCGATGATATTCTAATCTTCTCCCCAGATCTGATGACCCATCGGAGGCACGTTCGTCAAGTTCTTCTGTGACTAAGAGAGAATCGCTTGTATGCCAAGTTAGAGAAATGCACCTTTGAAAAGAGGTCTCTGCCCTTCCTGGGCTATGTCATCTCAGATCAAGGCCTTAAGATGGACCCTGAGAAGTTAAAGTCTGTCCTGGAATGGCCACGTCCTCAAGGCCTAAGGGCCATACAGCGGTTCCTTGGTTTCGCCAATTTCTACCGGCAGTTTATTCCGAACTTTTCTTCTCTGACGGCCCCCATCTCTACCCTTACCAAGAAGGGTGTGAACGCCAAGGTGTGGACTCCGGAGGCAGAGTCCGCATTCATTAGCCTCAAGAAAGCCTTCACTTCAGCTTCGATCCTCCATCACCCTGACATATCTCGGCAGTTCTCACTGGAAGTGGACGCTCCCTCTGTTGGTGCAGGCGCACTTCTGTTCCAGAGGAGCTCCAAAGGAAAGGCAGTAGTGTGTGGCTACTACTCAAGACTGTTTTCCTCTGCTGAGCGCAATTATTCCATTGGAGAAAGGGAGCTACTGGCTATCAAATTGGCCCTGGAGGAGTGGAGACATCTTCTGGAGGGTGCTGCTCACCCCATTCTGATCTTCACCGACCACAAGAATCTCACTTACCTTCAGTCCGCTCAAAGACTGAATCCTCGTCAACCCAGGTGGTCACTGTTCTTCACCCGTTTCCAATTTCTGCTCCACTACCTTCCCGCTGACAAGAACGTGAGGGCCGATGACCTGTCCAGATCATTCGAAACGGAAGACACGGTGGAGTCCCTTCAGACGATCATAGACCCATCCTGCGTTGTCACCGCCAATCCTCTGCAGCTTAGAAATATCCCTCCAGGGAGAATTTTTGTTCGGTTGGCAGACAGAAAAAGAATTCTCCGCTGGGGACACAGTTCTAAACTAGCTGGGCACGCCGGTGTCCGTAAGACCCAAGACCTGATCGCTCGTCACTTCTGGTGGCCCACGCTACCTAAGGATGTTCTGGACTTTGTCTCTGCTTGCACGGTGTGTGCCTCTAACAAGGTGGCTCACAGCAAGCCTGCCGGCCTGCTTCAACCCCTGCCTGTACCCAGTGCCCCCTGGCAGCACATCGCTATGGACTTCGTCACGGACCTTCCTCTCTCAGCAGGATGCAACACCATCTGGGTGGTGGTGGACCGGTTCTCTAAGATGGCACATTTTATCCCGCTGACCGGCCTACCCTCTGCTCCTCGACTGGCAAGCTTCTTCATTCAGCACATCTTCCGCTTGCATGGCTTGCCTCTTCACATTGTGTCCGACCGGGGGGTTCAGTTTACCTCCAAGTTCTGGAAAGCCCTCTGTAAACTCCTGGATGTGAGTTTGGACTTTTACTCTGCCTATCACCCCCAGTTCAATGGGCAAGTTGAGAGGATCAACCAGATCATGGAAAATTATCTCCGCCACTTCATCTCTTCACAGCACGATAACTGGGTACAGCTTCTACCATGGGCAAAGTTTTCTTATAATAACCACACAAGTGAGTCCACCACCTCCACTCCGTTTCACATCGTGTACAGTCAACATCCCAGAGTTCCTCTTCCAGTGTCGACTTCATCTCAGGTACCCGCTGCTGACTCTGCATATGGGGACTTCCTGCAAATCTGGCAACAGACCCGGTCCTCTATTTTGCATGCGGTAGATCGCATGAAGCGTAAGGCAGATACCAAAAGAAGAGAGCCGCCTCAGTATCTTCCTGGGACTAAAGTCTGGCTGTCCTCTCGAAACATTCGCTTGAGGGTGCCTTCATACAAGTTTTCTCCCAGGTTCCTTGGTCCCTTCGAGATCCTGCAACAAATTAACCCTGTTTCCTATAAGCTGCGGCTGCCCCCTACCCTCAGAATCCCTAACTCCTTCCATGTGTCCCTCCTGAAACCAGTGGTCCTGAACCGCTACAGCAAGACCTCTAGTTCCACAGTTGCTTCCAGCGGTCCTTCTGATGTATTCGAGGTAAAGGAGATCCTGGACCGCAAGAGGGTTGGAGGAAGGACTTTCTATCTGGTGGACTGGAGAGGGTTTGGTCCTGAGGAGAGGTCCTGGGAGCCAGAAGAGAACCTCAGCGCCCCTACTCTTATTAAAAAGTTCCTCTCTCACTCTGGTCCCAAGAAGAGGGGGCGTAAGAGGGGGGATACTGTAGCGCCCATGGCCGCGGGCCGTCAGGTTCACTCACCTCCCGACGCCCGCAGCCATGGATCTGTGAGCGCTGGCCTCCGTCTCCCTCCTAGGAGATGCCAGCGCTCACTTCCGCTCCGTCCGGCCGGGTCCCGTAGGGTGCGCGTGCACGCTCGCGCCCGCTCTTAAAGGGCCAGCGCGCACACATGAAAACAATGTTCATTAACCCACATGATTTCCTGCCCTATAAGAATGCCCCAGCCCTTCTGATTCTTGCCTGAGCGTTGTTAGTCTTTCCCTGTCTGTCTCGCAAATGGTCCCTTAGTGTCTCCCGTTCCAGCTGTTACCCGTGCCCTGTTACCGTTCCTGTATTCCACGTTGTTCCTGTGCCTACCCGTGTTCAAGTGCCATCTGCCACGTCAAGTGCCATCTGCCATGTCAAGTGTCATCTGCCACGTCAAGTGCCATCTGCCACGTCAAGTGTCACCTGTCACGTCAAGTGTCATCTGCCACGTCAAGTGCCATCTGCCACGTCAAGTGCCATCTGCTCATCGGATACTGCCCGCCACGTCTGGCGCCACTTTCCGCACCTGCCTCCATCCGTGCTGAAGCCACAGTCACTGTCCGGACTATTTCAGGTACCTAAGCATTACTGTCTGCTATCTTACTTTCACATAGACTGTGACCTGGTCAGCTGCCTCCCCGCTACGGCGGAGCGGCCTAGTGGGTCCACAAACCCAGTGTCCGTGACACCTTTGACTGTAACAGATAGGAAACAGAAAACACAGCACCACATAGTGCAGATTACCCAGATGTGATGTAGTAAACAATGCAGGTACTACTCACCTGGGATAAGATGATAAAAGACAATGAATGATTAAGTGCTGCTGCTGCCAGGACTCAAAACCGGTGTTCCGAGGAAAACCGCAAAAGATATGCTGGGTGTGCAAGAAAAAGGAGTCTCCAAAGGCACTGCTGCACTTCAATATAAACGTATCAATGCATGAGTAATGATCAATCACGTAATGGGGAGAATAAATACAGTTTTATTTGAACAATAAGGCTACGCGTTTCAATGCCACACTGGCATCTTCATCAGGCCATGGAAAAACATACAAACGACACCGTTTAAATACAAACGTATCATCAGAAAAAACCCACCAATGTGACCGGGGTCAAAGTGCTTAAATGACGTCATAGGTAAAGGTTTGAAAATAAATGTAAGTATAAACAAAAGCAATGAATGGTTATACATATAGAAGAAAAAACAATAATACCTTTGCATAGCTAAAGTAAAAAACATAAAATATGAACAAAAATTACAATTTGATGTAATACACTTCTTAAAAAAACACATTGCGACATATAAAGTGTCCAAAAAAATGCAAAATACTGAAACATCCATTCGGATGTCAGAATAGCATCCATTTGGACATTAAAGGACCCCGATCAACCATCTGGATGCATAACTTAAGCCAAACTTACATTGGATACAGAATAAACATCCATTTAGATGCTAAAGGTGACAGTATCTATTTGGATGCATAAAGAACATCCATTTAGGCGCTGAAAGCGACAACATCCATTTAGATGCTGACAAGGCATCCATTTGGATGTTAGCTAGGGAGGGGTCAGCTAGGACTATAACTGAATCTATAGGTGATGTATTTCTATTAGTAGAGTGCAATGGGTGATCAAATAGGCCATTTAATGAAATGGAACAGCAGCGGGTAAATTATAACTAAAAAGGGCAGTGTTAGCCCGTGTAGGGCTAAAGAACTATACGGGATGAAGCGAATATTTAAAAGTATGAAATATAAAAAATATATATGTCAGAAATATATATATGTACTGTTGAGTAAAATTCCATAAAAAAGATTAAAATTATACTACACAAATGGTATGATAATGATCTTACATAAATACAGAGAATACGGAAAGTCGGAAAAACGGGAATTATGAATAAAACGAATACAAAGGCAAAAAGAGTGCCATAAATTGCAAACAAATTGTAAATGAAAGGGTAAATATACCCAAATAAAGGACCACAAATATTTCTTATGGGATTATCAATAAAAGGAATAAAAAAGGGTAAGACATAATTCAATAATGTCAACCCGCAATCAGGATATTTACTCTAGGGTTGATTCAGATAGATCATTCAGACCATCTGGTTGGAGGGTCTTCAGTTTGAAAATCCATTAATTTTCACGCTGTTTAAGCTTGCTAAATCTATTGGCAACATTAAGTGGTATCTGTTCAATTGGTGTGATTAATATTTTATTAAAAAGGCTACTATGTGTAGAGGCAAAGTGACGGGAGACACTATGTTTCAGAAAGCCCGTGTTTACATTAAACCTGTGACTATTGATTCTTGTCCGTAGGCATTGTGTTGTGCGGCCAATATACTGTAAACGGCAGGGACATTCCAGCATATAGATTACAAAGGAGCTTCCACAATTAACCCCTTAATGACCAGCCTATTTTAGACCTTAATGACCAAGCCATTTTAACGTTTTACCATCGTCGCATTGCAAGAGCTATAACCTTTTTATTTTTGCGTCGACATAACTGTATAAGGTCTTGTTTTTTGCGGGACAAGTTGTATTTTTTAATAGCACCATTTTGGGGGACATATTATTTATTGATTAACTTTTATTAACTTTTTTTGGGGGGGAATAGAAAAAAACCTGAAATTTCGCCACTCTTTTTCGCGTCTTAAATCTACCCCATTTACCGTGTGATATAAATAACACAATAACTTTATTCAGCGGGTTGTTATGATTGCAACTATACCAAATTTGTTAGTTTTTGTATGTTTTACTACTTTTACACAGTAAAAACGATTTGTTTTTCAAAATTATTTGTTTTTGTGTCTCCATATTTGAAGAGCCGTAACGTTTTTATTTTTTCGCCGATGTGGTTGTATGAGGGCTTTTTTTTTGCGGGAAGACTTGTAGTTTTTATTGGTACCATTTTGGAGTAGATGCGACTTTTTGATCACTTTTTATCACATTTTTTTTAAGTCAGGATTCACAGAAAACAGCAATTTTTTCATAGATTTTTATTACATTTTTAACGGCGTTCACTGTGCGGATTAAATAATGTAATAGATTTATAGTCAGGGTCGTTACGGATGCGGCGATACCAAATATGTGTAACTTTTTTACTTTATTTTGTTTTTTTAATAGTAAAGCATTTTGTAAGGGGAAAAGCTGGGTTTTTCATTTATTTTCACTATATTTTTTTTAATTAACTTTATTAAACTTTTTTTTTACTTTTTTACCAGTCCCACTAGGGGACTTTAATATGCAATTCTCTGATCGCTATTATAATACACTGCAATGCTCTGCTAGGTCATGCCTCCGGCATGATCTAGCAGGCATTCGCTCCAGGCAGACCTGGGGGCCTTTATTAGGCCCCCGGCTGCCATTGGAGACACAGACACTCGGCGATCGTATCGCCGGGTGTCGGTGGGAGAGAGAGGGAGCTCCCTCCCTCTCTCCAAAACCATTCAGATGCGGTGCTCGCTATTGTGCACCGCATCTGAGGGGTTAAACGGGTGAGATCGATACTTATATCGATCTCACACGGCAGAGCAGGGACGCCCCCAGCCCTCAGCTGCCTCTGGCAGCTAAGAGCAGGGCGATTTGACGGCTCCCTGCTCTGTTTAATTTATCCTGATGCAGCGCCGTGAAAAGGCATATGCATCAGAATAAAGCCCGTTAGTGGCCGCCGTGAAAAGGCGTATTGGCGGTCACTAACGGGTTAAGGAAACTCCTAATATTAAAGGATTCCTCAGTTACTGTAGATGTATATGTAGTGGCTTTATGGGCCATGTTAGTACAGCACATACAGCGCTGACGACCACATTTATATGAACCCATTGTTTTAGGGAGAAAAGTCGAGCAAGAAACCAGAGGGCTTCTTAGTCTGCTCGGTGGCAGAATATTTTTAAGGGATTTAGAACGTCTAAAAGTAACAGTAGGTCTATCTGGCAACTCTGCCTTTAGGTAGGGGTCACTTTTCAGGATATGCCAATGTCTATCCAAAATGTCTCTAATTTTTTTGTTTCCACTATTAAATGTGGTGATAAAATTATTACTGAAGTTAGGGCTTTCTTGTTTGCCTATTTTTTGCTCAATGCATGATACTTGGGATAATTGTGCAGCCTTACAACGTGCTCCTTTTATAAGACTCAAAGGGAAGTTCTTTTCTTTAAATCTTTTTTTCTAATAAATTACATTCCTTATGGAAGTCCATATTAGTCGTGCAGTTTTTCCTAACCCTTCTAAATTGTCCGAAGGGGACATTCTTTATCCATGGAGGATAATGGGCACTATTAAAATTAATATAGCTGTTGACATCAACGGATTTAAAATGTGTCTTTGTGATGAATTTATTAGTGGTAATGTCAAAAGCGATAGTCAGAGCTAAAAAATCAATTGACGTAGTGGAAAAAGTGTGAGTAAAAGATAATCCTAAAATGTTCTGATTTAAAAACTCAATGAAAGATGCAGCCTCTGCTTCATTACCCATCCAAATAAACAGGAGATCATCAATATAGCGCTTGTAAAATAAGATATTGTTCGTAAAAGGGTGATCATTATAAATATAGTGGTCTTCAAAATTTCCCATACAAAGATTGGCATAAGAGGGTGCGAACCTAGAACCCATAGCGCACCCTTTGATTTGGTTAAAAAATTTATTATCGAAGCTGAAAGAGTTGTGGTTAAGGATAAAATCAACACATTTTGTTAAAAATTTAATTTGACTATCAGACATGCAAGTTTTAGTGGATAATACAGACTCAACAACCTCCAGACCTTTGAAGTGAGGGATGTTACTATACAGTGCCATTACATCTGCAGTTAAAAAATTAATGGGGTACATTGAATTTGTGACACTAATTGCTTGAAGCTCCCTAATCACTTGCGTCGAATCCTTAAGGTATGAAGGTAAACCAACCACCAAAGGTTGAAGGTGAAGATCAATGAAATGTGAGAGATTGCTGGTCAAGGACCCAATTCCAGAAATTATAGGACGTCCAGGAGGATTAGTAATGGACTTATGCACCTTGGGAAGGTGATACATAAATGGCATATTAGGAAAAGGTATATTAACCCCCTCCAACTCCTGGACGTACTATTAGGTCATGGCAGCTGTATCGTTCGCGCTCCATGACCTAATAGTACGTCTCGGGAGTAACGTCCGTTTCGGCCGTCCTCCCGACACATACAGGAGCTGTGACAGCTGCTGTCTCGTACAGCAGCTGTCACAGCTCCTACAGCGGGGACCGATCGCTGTGTCCCCGCTGATTAACCCTTAAAAGCCGCGTTCTATAGAGATCGCGGCTTTTTAGGGGTTAAGCTGCCATCGCCGGCCTGCTACACGATAGCGGCCGGCGATGGTGACTATGGCAACCGGACACCAAACAATGGCGTCCGGCTATGCCATAGACGGAAGCCTAGTGGGTCCTGACAACGTCAGGACCCACTATGCTTGCTGTCAGTGAGTAGCTGACAGTTCTAATACACTGCACTACGCATGTAGTGCAGTGTATTAGAATAGCGATCAGGGCCTCCTGCCCTCAAGTCCCCTAGTGGGACAAAGTAATAAAGTTAAAAATAGATGTATTAAAATAAGAAAATAAAAGTTTTAAAAGTAATAAAAGTAAGAAGTCCCACTTTTTACCTTATCAGTCATTTATTATTAATAAAAATATATAAACAAACAAATAAACTATACATAATTGGTATCGCCGCGTCCGTAACGGCCTGAACTACAAAATTATTTTGTTATTTATCCCGCACGGTGAACGCCGTAAAAAAAATATTAATAAACCGTACCACAATCACAATTGTTTGGTCACTTCACCTCCCAAAAAATGGAATAAAAAGAGATCAAAAGTCGCTTGTACCGAAAAATGGTACTGATCGAAACTACAGTTCGTTACGCAAAAAATAAGTCCTCGCACGGCTTTATTGATTGAAAAATAAAAACGTTCTGGCTCTGAGAATAAGGTAACACAAAAAGTGAATGATTGTTTACAAAACTTATTTTATTTGCAAACGCCATAAGACATAAAAAAAACTATAAACATAGGGTACCGCCGTAATCGTATCGCCCCGCAGAATAAAGTGAATATGTCATTTATAGCGCACGGTGAACGCTGTAAAAAAAATAGAATAAAAAAACAATAGTAGAATTGCTGTTTTTTAGTCACCACGCCACCTAAAAATAGAATAAAAACTGATCAAAAAGCCGCATGCATCCCAAGAAAACTACAATGGATTCCTCATGGGGTCTAGTTTCCAAATTGGGGTCACTTTTGGGGGGTTTTCAATGTTTTGGCACCACAAGACCTCTTCAAACCAGACATGGTGCCTAATAAAAAAAGAGGCCTCAAAATCCACTAGGTGCTCCTTGGCTTCTGAGGCCGGTGCTTCCGTCCATTACCGCCCGAGGGCCACATGTGGGATATTTCTCTAAACTGCAGAATCTGAGCAATACGTATTAAGTTGCGTTTCTCTGATAAATCCTTTTGTGTTATAAAAAAAATGGTATAAAGAGGATTTTCTGACAAAAAAAAAAAAGTAAATTTCACCTCTACTTTGCTCTAAATTTCTGTGAAACACCTAAAGGGTTCATAAACTTTCTAAATGCTGTTGTGAATACTTTGAGGGGTCTAGTTTCTAAAATGGGGTGTTTGATAGGGGTTTCTAATATATGGGCCCCTCAAAGCAACTTCAGAACTGAACTGTAACCTAAAAAAATAAATAAATGAGGCAATACTTCGCTTCTTACATTATACTGATAATGAGCCGTGCCCACCCCGAGATTACCCCAGTTTTGACCGTTTGTATATATGGAGACCCCTATTAGACCGTTTCAGTGCCCGGTTTTCCCAAGCATACACCCCCGAGAAGTGTATTTCTATTGATGAGTCCCTGGTACATTTTAAAGGGAGGGTTCAATTTCGCGAGTACCTGCCGGGTAAGAGGGCAAGGTATGGTGTGAAGATGTATAAGCTGTGCGAGAGTGCATCAGGGTATACCTACAGGTTTAGGATATATGAAGGAAAGGCCAGCCCCAAACCAGACTGCATCCTGGACTACAATAAGTACATGGGAGGGGTGGACTTGTCAGATCAAATCCTGAAGCCCTACAGCGCCATGCGGTGTGGTATAAGAAGCTGGCCGGGCACATCATACAGATGACATTGTACAATGTGTACGTGATACGTCGATGTGCAGGCCAGACGGGAACTTTCCTGGAATTTCAAGAGGTGATTATCAAGAACCTAATCTTTAGGGACCAAGAAGGGGGGGCACCCAGTACTTCTGGAAGCGGGGCCACACGCATCATACCAGGGTGGCAACACTTTCCAGGAGAAGTTCCCCAAACTGGCAAGAAGGGAAAAAGTCAAAAGAGGTGCAAAGTCTGCTATAAGAGGGCGATAAGGGATGACACAATATATCAATGTGACACGTGTCCCGAATAACCAGAGCTCTGTATGAAAGAGTGTTTTAAGATGTATCATACAGTCCTTGATTTTTAATCTACCCCAGTTTTACTTACCCTGATGCACTCCGCACAGCTTATCCCCCCTCGTCTTTCCCCTCTGGGCCCTGCTGTGTGCCCAGGCAGCTGATAACAGCCACATGTAGGGTATTGCCGTACCCAGGAGAACCCACATTACAGTTTATGGGGTGTAGGTCTCCGGTCAAAATGCTCACTACACCTCTAGATGAATGCCTTAAGGGTGTAGTTTTTAAAATGGGGTCACTTCTTGCGGGTTTCAACTGTACTGGTACCTCAGGGGCTTCTACATACATGACTTCGCAATAGAAAATCCCCAGTAGGCCAAATGTTGGTCCTTTCCTTCTGAGCCCTCCCATGGGCCCAAACGGCAGTTTTTCACCACAAATGGGGTATTGCGGCACTCAGAACAAATTGCTCAACAGAATGGGGTATTTTGTTTCTTGTGAAAATAAGAAATTTTCTGCCAAAACGACATATTATTTGAAAAAAATAATTTTGTTTTCATTCCCAGCCCAATTCAAATAAGTTCTGTGAAAAAACGATGCGGTCAAAATGGTCACAACACCCATAAATGAATTCCTTGAGGGGTGTAGTTTCCAAAATGGGGTCACTTGTGGTTGCTTTCTATTGCTTTGATACCTCTGGGGCTCTGCAAATGCGACATGGCACCCGAAAACCAATCCAGCAAAATCTGGACTCCAAAGAACAAATAGCGCTCCTTTCCTTCTTAGCCCTCCCATGGGCCCAAACGACAGTTTATCACCACAATTGGGGTATTGCCGTACTCAGGACAAATTGGGCAACAAAATGGAGTATTTTATTTCTTGTGAAAATAAGAATTTTTGAGCTAAAATGACATATTATTGGAAAAAATATATATTTTTTTAATTCCCAGCTCAATTCAAATAAGTTCTGTGAAGAAACTATGGGGTCTAAATGGTCACATTACCCATAAATGAATTCCTTGAGGGGTTTAGTTTCCAAAATGGGGTCACTTCTGGTGGGTTTCCATTGCTTTGATACCTCTGGGGCTCTGCAAATTCGACATGGCACCCGAAAACCAATCCAGCAAAATCTGGACTCCAACAAACACATAGCGCTCCTTTCCTTCTGAGCCCTCCCATGGGCCCAAACGGCAGTTTATCACCACAAATGGGGTATTGCCACACTACGGACAAATTGGGCAACAAAATGGGGTATTTTGTTCCCTGTGAAAATAAGAAATTTTGATCACAAATGGCATTTTATTGGAAAAAATTAATTTTTTTTAATTTCACAGCCCAATTCAAATACGTGCTGTGAAAAAAATGTGTGGTTAAAATGGTAACAACAACCATAAATGAATTCCTTGAGGGGTGTAGTTTCCAAAATAGGGTCACTATTGGGGGATTCCTACTGTTTTGGCACCTCAACACCTTTTCAAACCTGGCATGCTGCCTAAAATATATTCTAATAAAAAAGAGGCCTCAAAATGCACTAGGTGCTTCTTTGCTTCTAGGGCTTGTGTTTTATTCCACGAGCGCAGTAGAGCCACATGTGGGACATTTCTAAAAACTGCAGAATCTGGACAATACATATTTAGTAGTATTTCTCTGGTAAAACCTTCTGTGTTACACAAAAAATTTTTAATAAAATTGAAATTCAGCAAGAAAAATGAAATTTGCAAATTTCACCTCCACTTTGCTTTAATTCCTGTGAAATGCCTGAAGGGTTAAAAAACTTTCTAAATGCTGTTTTGAATAACTTGAGGGGTTTTTAAAATGGGGTGTTTTATCAGGGTTTCTAATACATAGGCCCCTCAAAGCCACTTCAGAACTAAAGAGGTACCTTAAAAAAAAGGCTTTTGAAATTTTCTTAAAAATATGAGAAATTTCTGTTTATGTTCTAAGCCTGGTAACGTCCAATAAAAATAAAAGAATGTTCAAAAAACGATGCCAATCTAAAGTAGACATATGGGAAATGTGAACTAGTAACTATTTTGGGTGGTATAACCGTCTGTTTTACAAGCAGATGCATTTAAATTATGAAAAATGCTATTTTTTCAAAAAATTTTCTACATTTTGCAATTTTTCACCAATAAACACTGAATATATTGACCAAATTTTACAACGAACATGAAGCCCAATGTGTCACGAGAAAACAATCTCAGAATCGCTTGGATAGGTTTAAGCATCCCGACGTTATTACCACATAAAGTGAAATATGTCAGATTTGAAAAATGGGCTTTGAGCCTTAAGGCCCAAACTAGGCTGCGTCCTTAAGGGGTTAAGAAAACCCTTTTCTTTTTTGGTGATGATACCCTCTTGGAATGCTGTTTCAATAAGATTGACATATTTTAATGTATGTGCAGGTAGAGGATTTACTGCCAATTGTACATAAAAGTTACTGTCATCTAGGATCCTATATGTCTCTCCCATATATTTATCCCTATCCATAATTACAATGCCTCCTCCTTTGTCGACAGAACGTATCACTATGGCATCATTCCTTGCTAATACCCTAAGGGAGTTTCTCTCCTGATGGGTGAGATTGTCAGATTTATTAATAGGTTTGTCCAAAGATCTAAATTCATTCCCTACTAAGGTAGAGACAGTTTCCAATAAGGAACCTTGATGATGCAGGGGATAAAAGCAAGATTTAGGCTTTAAATCCGTGGTGATTATTGATGAAGACAAATCTTGTACAATAGGTTCCGGTATAAGGGCAGATGTTACGTGCGTTGGGACCATTTTGGAAAGAGAGAAATGTCGGGTAAGGGTTAGCTTACGGACAAACCTATTTAGATCCATAAAAAGGTCAAAAGTGTTAGGTGGTGTAACAGGACAGAAGGAAAGGCCCTTACCTAGCAAACTAATCTCATGTGCATTAAATTTATAGGAGGATAGATTAAACAGTTTAATTTTTAGGAGTTGGTCCGATATTTCTTTAGATTGGATGGAGGGGGTCGTTTTATTACGTTTGCGACCTCCTCTTCTTCCTCTGTATCTAGTTTTCTTTTAGTCAAAATTTTTTGGACCAGTGGAAAGAAATGGGTGATGATTTGTACTTTCGGGCTTACAAGATATGTTACAAGGTGATCGTTGCTGTTGATGTTAGGTGTGACAGGTGGCAATGTTAGTTGTGAGGGAAGTCCTAAAAAAGAAGTAGTAGCATCCATAAATGATGTGGGAGCTAAACGAGGGGGATCAGGTATAACATATGATGCATCATTAGGTGGTAATGCAGCATGAACCCCTTCTGTATTAATGGGAAGAAAATTATCCAGAAAATTAGCTGAGGTGTTATGGATCGAAAGTTGCAATAGGGAAGAAGATAAATCGTGTTCAGATAACACCATAGAATCATTACATGGTGGTGATGTTAAAATAGGAATAGAAGGATTTTCCAAAGATGATTGGAATTGCAAGAGGCGAGCCTCCAATTCAGAAGATCTGAATGCATTGACAGGTACTTTAGAAAGGGAGTTGATGGAAGGTATATGATCTACAATTCTAAAGGTAGTGGAGGACATAAGATCAGTGCTAACAGTAGTGGGAATGAGCACAGAGTCAGCAGTGTGTGTCACTACTGGTGATTTGGTGGAGCGAATAGAATCCACTATTGGCTGAAGAGGAATCTTATTCCTAAGACTATTTTTAAAGGATCTATTGCGGGGGGAATATCTGCGCGATTCCCCCTCTAGCAATTCATTAAGGGGGTGTCTGTGGGATGCACCCTCTGACCTGGGACATAAACCCTCATTCACAAACCTATTAGTGCTGTTATGATATTTATCGACGGTTTTATCAATTTTTGGGACAGTATATTTGTTAGTTACATGGTCTCCCAAAGAATTGCTTTGGTAATCACAACGATCTCTTTTAAATGTATTTGTTTTTTTAAAAATGAGATCTTTCACATGCATACTTAATCTGTTGTTAATGGACGTTTCTAATTTTAAAAAATCAGGGTGATCAGAGAATTTGAGTAATTTATCTTTGATCATGGTGATCTCAGATTTCAGAGTCACTAATTGCAGTTCTCTTTTTGAAAAGTATATCGAGGACACCTGCGTGACAATTATCTAACAGTCTTCCAATCAGAGCTGAAACATAAATCCGTAGGGTAGGGATTATTAAGCATAATTCTCAACCCCCTTGGGGTAATACTTTCTGAGATATATGATTGCAAAAAAAGGCAGTCTATATTTTGTTTAGCTTAATTTTTCAGACAATCTTCCAATGTTAAAAAAAGATCAGTCATATCTTTAGTCAGTTCTGGAGTATAGATGTTACTCTCTGTTTCTGCTTGATCTGTAATGTCCAGAAATCCCAGTGATTGCAGAATCCATTGCTCGCGGAAATGCCTCCTGTCGTTGATGAAATCAGTCATATTTGATGGAAGATTCCTCTAATGGCACTTATCCTTAGTGTAGTAAAATGGGTGTGTAAAGAGACTTGCTTCAATAAAAGAACGGGGTAGCAGCCAGTGTGAAAGACCAGACTTATAGGACGTGGTTCACACAAGGAGAACCACAAACGCAATCAAGCAGATCTTTGCGGCGGGATGTCAGCTCCAAAGGAGGGTTGCATCCCGAACTAGGCAGATAGGAAACAGAAAACACAGCGCCACATAGTGCAGATTACCCAGATGTGATGTAGTAAACAATGCAGATACTACTCACCTGGGATAAGATGATAAAAGACAATGAATGATTAAGTGCTGCTGCTGCCAGGACTCAAAACCGGTGTTCCGAGGAAAACCGCAAAAGATATGCTGGGTGTGCAAGAAAAAGGAGTCTCCAAAAGCGCTGCTGCACTTCAATATAAACGCATCAATGCATGAGTAATGATCAATCACGTAATGGGGAGAATAAATACAGTTTTATTTGTACAATAAGGCTACGCGTTTCAATGCCGCACTGGCATCTTCATCAGGCCATGGAAAAACATACATGTACATCTACATCTACAGTAACTGAGGAATCCTTTAATATTAGGAGTTTCCTTAATTGTGGAAGCTCCTTTGTAATCTATATGCTGGAATGTCCCTGCCGTCTACAGTATATTGGCCGCACAACACAATGCCTACGGACAAGAATCAATAGTCACAGGTTTAATGTAAACACGGGCTTTCTGAAACATAGTGTCTCCCGTCACTTTGCCTCTACACATAGTAGCCTTTTTAATAAAATATTAATCACACCAATTGAACAGATACCACTTAATGTTGCCAATAGATTTAGATTTAGGCACCCTTTTTGCCTTTGTATTCGTTTTATTCATAATTCCTGTTTTTCCGACTTTCCGTATTCTCTGTATTTATGTAAGATCATTATCATACCATTTGTGTAGTATAATTTTAATCTTTTTTATGGAATTTTACTCAACAGTACATATATATATTTCTGACATATATATTTTTTATATTTCATACTTTTAAATATTCGCTTCATCCCGTATAGTTCTTTAGCCCTACACGGGCTAACACTGCCCTTTTTAGTTATAATTTACCCGCTGCTGTTCCTTTTCATTAAATGGCCTATTTGATCACGCATTGCACTCTACTAATAGAAATACATCACCTATAGATTCAGTTATAGTCCTAGCTGACCCCTCCCTAGCTAACATCCAAATGGATGCCTTGTCAGCATCTAAATTGATGTTGTCGCTTTCAGCGTCTAAATGGATGTTCTTTATGCATCCAAATAGATGCTGTCTCCTTTAGCATCTAAATGGATGTTTATTCTGTATCCAATGTAAGTCTGGCTTAAGTTATGCATCCAGATGGTTGATCGGGGTCCTTTAATGTCCAGATGGATGCTATTCTGACATCCGAATGGATGTTTCAGTATTTTGCATTTTTTTGGACACTTTATATGTTGCGATGTGTAATTTTTGTTCATATTTTATGTTTTTTACTTTAGCTATGCAAAGGTATTATTGTTTTTTCTTCCATATGTATAACCATTCATTGCTTTTGTTTATACTTACATTTATTTTCAAACCTTTATCTATGACGTCATTTAAGCACTTTGACCCCGGTCACATTGGCGGGTTTTTTCTGATGATACGTTTGTATTTAAACGGTGTCGTTTGTATGTTTTTCCATGGCCTGATGAAGATGCCAGTGCGGCATTGAAACGCGTAGCCTTATTGTTCAAATAAAACTGTATTTATTCTCCCCATTACGTGATTGATCATTACTCATGCATTGATGCGTTTATATTGAAGTGCAGCAGCACCTTTGGAGACTCCTTTTTCTTGCACACCCAGCACATTTGACTGTAACAAGATGGCTGCCGTCACCATAGTAACCAGCACAGCACATTGAGCCGCATTTATCAAAACTGTTTAATAGAAAAACATATCCTGTGGCCCATAGCAACCAATAAAAGCTCAGCTTTCATTTTTTTCCCACTGCGCTGGACATATTAAAGCTGCACTGTGATTGGTTCCAGTTTTCTATTAGACAGTTGTGTTTAATGAGGTTCAATCTTTTCCCATAAGTTCCAAGATGTCTGCCATTGCAACCAGCACAACACATTGTTCTCATATAAGGCACAAGATGGCTGGTATCACCATAGCAACCAGCACAATGCATTCTTCTAACATAAGCCCCAAGATGGCTGCTATCACCATAGTAACCAGCACAACACATTCTTCTCATATAAACTACAGTGGCTCCCATTATCAGACATATATAACATTGTAATTTTCAGTAAACACTAACATTGAAAGTCTAATTTATATCAATAACCAAAAGAATTGTCTGTAACATGGATATAAAAATGAACGTTATAATGGCTTGTGTCCATAATAAATCTGGAGACATTTCCATTACAGAGACGTCCCATTACTGCACAGAACATTAGTGTGTGGATGAACAGATAAGTTAAAATCTCACTCATACCCCTCCCCCATACTATTTATCATTACCAATCAACCCAAATCCATAGTAGCAAAGCATTGATGACTCGGCCCATTTCTGCCTGAAAACACAAATTTGCATAAAAACCACCTTTCCTTACCCTGCTTGCTGGACTGTCTCCCACAAAACGGAGTTGTTGGCAAATATACCAAAATACACAACCTGCCTATATATACTAAACTTTGTCCAGTATAGTAGAAGGACTGTGATGTTTCCCATGTTACATGTAGGAAGTTATTCTGATCATGTCCCAGGAAAACACAGCAGGGATGGCTTCTCTTTGTAGCAGGAGATGGAGTACAGTCTTGTGAGGAATATTGTGCGTCCTCTCCTGGATGTGGAGTCTGGTGGCAGCAGGCGGTCTATTAGATGTGTGTCTGGTCTCTTAATAATGTACTGGGAGGCAAGATATGATGTCAGCAGCAGCAGTGTGACATCACTCTGGTTGTTACATCCCTACTACCGTGTTTCCCCGAAAGTAAGACAGTGTCTTACTTTCTTTTTATCCCCAAAAGCCCCACTATTTCTTACTTTCGGGGTATGTCTTATATTGTAAAAAAATTGTCGAATTTATTTATTTTTTTTTTTCACAAACTTTATTTAACTGTTTTACATTTTTTTTTTTGTCCCACCAGGGGACTTCACTATGCGATGTGCCGATCGCATATATAATGCTTTGGTATACTTAGTATACCGAAGCATTATTGCCTGTCAGTGTAAAACTGACAGGCAACCTAACCTATTAGGTCATGCCTCCGGCATCGCCTAACAGGCAGATGCTGAAGGCAGACCTGGGGGTCTTTGTTAGACCCCCGGCTGTCATGGAAACCCGACGGCGACCCGCGATTTGTTTGCGGGGGCGCCGATCGGGTGACAGAGGGAGCTCCCCCCTCTGTCAAACACATTAAATGCCGCTGTCACTATTGACAGCGGCATTTAATGGGTTAAACTGCCGGAATCGGCGCGTGCTTCGATTCCGGCAGTTGCAGCAGGAGCAAGTGCAGGGGACGGCGCGGTGACGTATGGAGAGGGGGGCGGCGCGGAAGTGGGCAGGAGGCCGCAATACCCCCGTGTTTCCCCGAAAGTAAGACATATGTCTTACTTTCGGGGTACGGCTTATATTAGCCGACCCCCCTGAAACCCCCGATACGAATTACAATCGGGGGTGTCTTACTATCGGGGAAACACGGTAGCAGCCAATCAGGTAATCTTTTATAATTTCCAAAGCAGGTATTAAAAATCCAAGCAGCGATCTGATTGGTTGTTATGCCTTACAGATGACGTGATCCATTTTAAACCAATGAAAAATCGGGCTTCAAACAAACTTTCGAAAATATATAATAGATTAAAGGTGGAAAAAGCATTCATCTTGTACTTATTTTGTAACATGAGAAAAACTGGCATTTTAACGGGGTGTGCAGACTTTTTATATCCACTGTGTGTATATATATATATATATATATATATATATATATATATATATATATATATATATATATAACATACATAAAGCCCAGCAAAAATATCCCAAATAAAGAGCCCAGATAATATAGCCTGAACTGCAAAATATCAAAAAGGCAGTCATGTTGCAGACTCCCTGCTCCCACATGCGGAGTGTCTCCAGTACATACCTATGTGTTTCAGTAGTGTTCGAAACCTCAGGTAGAGCTA
This sequence comes from Rhinoderma darwinii, assembly GCF_050947455.1. Classification (NCBI taxonomy): domain Eukaryota; kingdom Metazoa; phylum Chordata; class Amphibia; order Anura; family Rhinodermatidae; genus Rhinoderma; species Rhinoderma darwinii. The sequence goes on along the minus strand of NC_134692.1, from coordinate 88,652,871 downwards.
ATAGGCCCCAACTATACTCACAACTCCTTGTAGGGAGTCGGCATATTGATCACACAGTGGAGAGGGTTAGATATCCAGCGACTATGTTTTAGAGATCAGGGATTGTCAGAGACGTCATCTTCTCCCAGCTGCTTCTAACGTTGATCTAACCATCTAACGGCATCTTCAGATTGTCAATAAAAATGCGTGACCCCTTGACAACAACACGGAGTCTCGCAGGGTACATCATGGAGTATTGAACTTTTATATTGTGTGGTCTGCATTTGACATCAAGGAATCTTGCTAGTTCCTTTTGGACCTCCGTGGAGTAGTCAGGAAACAGGGAGACTTTGCAACCCTTAATAGCAACAGTCTCCATCTCTCTCGCTTTACGCAAAATTATGTCCGGTCCCGATAATGTAGGATTTTAGAAAGTACAACATGGGGCAGGCTTCCAGATGGCAAAGGCCGTGTAGGAACCCGGGGTGCACTCTCCACAGCAAATAATGGTGTCTGGGTATCTTTCCCAAATTTGTCTTGGAGCCATGACTCAAAATATTCAGTGGGGTTGACGCCCTCTGCCTTCTCCAGCACCACGAGCCGCACATTATTGCAGAGCAATAATTTTCCAAATCATTCTGTTTAGAAGCAATAGCAGGAAGTGCAGTAATCATGGCCTTAAACATCTCTCTGCAAGGGAGGCAAAACATTCTCTAGATATCCCACCCAAATCTTAAGGCCAGCAGTACGCTCAGATAATTTTTTTAAATCATCAGCGTTATGTCCTCTTTAACCCCTTCCCGCACCTTGACGTTAATGCACGTCGAGGTGAGCAGTCACTTCGCGTACCTCGACGTGCAGTTACGTCTGTGCTTTGACAGTTAACCGCCGCGCGGTGCTACACAGCAACGGCGGTTAACTGTGAAGGGTGTCTGCCCTGCATTGCCTGTTGCCTATCAGCGGCCCATTGCCGCTGATTTCGTCAGTTAACCCCTTCGATGCGGCGGTCGATTCCGATCGCCACATCTAAGGAGTTTAACGTGTATCGGCAGCCCCCACGTGAAATCACGGGGGCTTGCGATGGTGCCCATGGCAACCGGACGCCAGACAATGGCTTCCGGGTTGTCATGTACAGAAGCCTATGAGGACCACCCGGAGGGTGGTCGTCGTAGGCTTCCTGTCAGTGTGACTGTTACGTCACAATGACAGTTGGAATGCATTACACTACGTGTGTAGTGTAATGTATTCCAGCAGCGATCAGAGCTGCAAATCTAAGTGTCCCCTAGTGGGACAAGTAAAAACAGTAAAAAAAAGAATAAAAATATTTTAAAAAAAGTGTCAAATAAAAGTTATAAGTGACATAAACAAGAACTGCTTTTTTTCCTATAATAAGTCTTTTATTATAGGAAAAAAACATATCACGTAAAAAAAAAGTACACATATTAGGTATCACCGCGTTCATAACAACCCCAACTATAAAACTATAATATTATTTTTCCCGCACGATGAACGCCGCAAATAAAATAAACGAAAAACAATGCCAGAATCACTATTTTTTGGTTACCACCTCTCCCAAAATATACAATAAAAAGTGATCAAAAAGTCGCATGTACGCCAAAATAGTACTGATACAAATTACAACCCGTCCCGCCAAAAACAAGCCCTTACACAGCTTTTTTGACTGAAAAATAAAAAAATTATGGCTCTCAGAATATGGTGACACACAAAATAGTTTATTTTATAAATAAGTTATTTTATTGCGCAAACGCTGCATGTAAAAATAACTACATACATATGGTATCGCCGTAATCGTATCGACCCGCAGAATAAAGTATAATGGCCATTTATAGCCTAGGGTGAACGCCGTAAAAAATGAATAAAAAACATTGTCAGAATTGATGGTTTTTGGTCACCTTGCTTGACGAAAAATTGAATAAAAAGTGATTGTAAAGGATCTGCCAGGCACAGCTTCGGGGTTAACTCCCATAATTAATCAGTCAGCACCTGAATCTACATCCCTGAGACTGACTCCAGCTTCCACCACTCAGGCTGGCAGGCTTAGGAGTGGGAGAGCCTATCGCAACCTGGCCAGACTCAGCTAGCTCCCGCCCTCGGTCTATTTAAGCCTGCCCTTCCTGTCCCTCGGTGCTTGTGATTCTTTTTGTGTGGTTTCCTGGCCCAGCTACAGCTCCTTCTATTTTGATCCTGCTCCATACAGACCCTGGCTTACTGACTACTCTTCTGCTCTTCGTTTGGCACCTCGCACACTCCTGGCTTGACTCGGCTCATTCACCACTCTGTTGCTCACGGTGTTGCCGTGGGCAACTGCCCCTTTCCCTTGCTTGTATTCCCTTGTATGTTTGTCGTGTTTGTCGTGCACTTACTGAGCGCAGGGACCGCCGCCCAGTTGTACCCCGTCGCCTAGGGCGGGTCGTTGCAAGTAGGCAGGGACAGAGTGGCGGGTAGACTAGGGCTCACTTGTCCGTTTCCCTACCCCCCCGTCATTACAGTGATAAAAAAAAATCGCATGTACCCCAAAATGGTACCAATGAAAACTACAGATTGTCCCGCAAAGAATAAGCCCTCACACTGCTCCGGTGGTGAAAAAATAAAAAAAGTTCTGGCTCCCAGATTATGGCGATGCAAAATGTGCAGTGTTCCAAAAGCGGATAAGATTGGGCGCCATTTATAAGTGCGACACTGGCCACATATCTGCAGATTATTATTTATTTACCCCATTATTATTTATTTACCCCATTATTATACCCTCTTATTATGCCCATGATGTACTCTGCCCAGCTTACATATGCCTTCACTGTATAAATTGATATAAATATAATTGTGCTCCCACAATATGAAAAAATTAAAGGGTTCACTGAAGTGACAACTGAGTAAAATATACCTTTTAATAGTAACTCGTTTTAAAAACAGGGGTACACACCACTGTGAAATGAGCCCCACCGTGAAAATTAAAAAATGTATTAAACAGAAAACACTGAGTCATTATGATAAATATGTCTCAGTGTTTGTAACAATATTTGTCTGGAACCAGCATATATCCTGGGCACAACAATAGTACAATCCCCAAAAGAAGCACCAGTGTCCGAAATAAATCACCGGATCTACTAGCGCTGGGTGTAACCCAATGTTACTGTCCCCAATGCAGACATTCCATATACAATAAACGACCCTACGCGTTTCAGATACTCATCCTCAGGGGTCCGTATCTTGGTAACTCTGGCCTCATCACCAGCGATAATAATATTCAACAGCAGATATTCTGCTGTGCGTCACGGGAAGATGCACGTATCGATGTCAACGGCATACTTCATTGCAGGCGCTGGGTTACTATAAACACCTAAACTCCACCCCTCGTATTTGGCGGCGATACTTGAACTGACCAATCACAACACCCTCTCGATTCGTGACACCTGCCCATGTGACCCCCCGCCGTCAGCTGACAGCCAGGGGTCATCATCGACCGCATCATGCCGAACGCGCAGGCGCAGTAGAAGCCAAGGACGTGTCGCCCGGACTGCCAAGCAAGAGGAAGGTAAGCGCAAAACGATAATTAATTTTGTAAGTATGTCTTAATTTACAAATTTAATTTGTACATTTCACCTCTACTTTGCTTTAATTCCTGTGAAACGCCTAAAGGGTTAAAACACTTTCTGAATGCTGTTTTGAATACTTTGAGGGGTGCAGTTTTCAAAATGGGGTGATTTATGGGGACTTTCTAATATATAAGGCCCTCAAAGCCACTTCAGATCTGAACTGGTCCCTGAAAAAAGAGGCTTTTGACATTTTCTTGAAAATATGAGAAATTGCTGCTAAAGTTCTAAGCCTTGTAACGTCCTAGAAAAATGAAGAATGTTCTAAAAACGATGCAAACATAAAGTAGACATATGGGAAATGTAAACTAGTAAGTATTTTGTGTGGTATTACTATCTATTTTACAAGTAGATACATTTAAATTTAGAAAAATGCTAATTTTTGCTAACTTTCTCTAAATCTTGGTGTTTTTTACAAATAAATATTGAATTTATCGACCAAATTTTTCCCCTAACATAAAGTACAATATGTCATGAGAAAACAGTCTCAGAATCGCTTGGAAAGGTAAAAGCATTCCGGAGTTATTACCACATAAAGTGACACATGTCAGATTTGAAAAATCGGCTTCGTCCTGAAGGCCAAAACAGGCTCAGTCCTGAAGGGGTTAATACCCCCCCACTTGCATATTAAGGGAACTTAGGGAATTGCTACAACTTCCTATGGCTTTCAGGACATCTCTCAACATGGGCTCCTCAGAGTCAGAGTCCTTTCAAATTTTTAAGAAAGTTTCCAAAACCTTCTTTTTTGGGGACCAATTCAGTTCTAAAGGGATTTTGAGGCGCCTATATGATAGAAACCCCCATCAATGACCCCATTTTAGAAACGTCACCCCTCAGATTATTTAAAACTATATTTACAAACTTTGTTAACCCTTTAGGAGTTCCACAAGAATTAATGTAATATATTATTTTTTTTTACAGATTTTCCATTTTGAATCATTTTTTTTCCTGTAACACAGGGTTGACAGCAAAACAAACCTCAATATTTATTACCCTGTTTATGCAGTTTTTAGATATATCCCATATATAGCCCTAGTATGCCACTTGACTCAAACAGTCCTCTGAAATGAAGGAGTACTTTACACTTTTTTGTTGCTGCCATTTTATTGGGATGTTCTTTAGCCACCATACCACTTTTGCAGAGCCAATGAGGTACCAGAACAATGGAAACCCACCAGAAGTGACACAGTTTTGGAAACTACACCCCTCAAGGAATTTATCTAGGGGTGTAAGTGAGTATTTGGACTACACACGTGTTTCATAGAAGTTATAAGTTTGGGCTGTGAAAATGAAAAACTAATTTTTTTCCAATAAAACATTGCTTTAGCCCCAAATTTTTCATTAATATATGTGTAATAGGAGAAAAAAACAACCCACAATTTGTTATGCGATTTCTCCTGAATACGGCAATACCCAATATGTTGTCATAAACTGCTGTGTGAGCACACGACGTGGCTCAGAAGGCTTTTGAGCACAGATCTTGCTGGAATATTTTTGTGTTTGCAGAGCCCCTGAGGTACCAGTAAAAGTGAAAACACCCAAGGAGTGACACAATTTCAGAAACTACATTTATCTAAGGGTGTTGTGATTATTTTGTCCCCACAGGAGTTTTCCAGAAATTGATGCAAAGCATGAAACATTTAAAATGTTTCACAATTATGCCATTTCAGTGCCCAATATGTTATGCCCAGCTTATTTTATCGGAGACACTCTCACCATAAATTGTTTTGCAGGCTTTCTCTTGTACAGCAATACCCCACATGCGGCCATTGTCTGCTGCCTGGGCACATGGCAGGGCTCAGAAGGGAAGGGGCGCTATTTAGCTTTTCGAGCTTAGGTTTTACTGGAATTGTTTTTAGTGTAAAAATTTGTATAAAACTTATCCTGAAAAGTTTATACAAGTTTGTATAAAATTTGGATAAAGTTATAAATCGGGATAGTTTGAATAAAGTTTGGATGAAAGTCGCTGATAAGCCACAGGAATACAGGACTAAAATATGTGCAGCTGGTTCTTCCGGGTACAGCCTAGGCCAGAGTTTCCCAACCTATTCAGGCTCGAGAAACCCCTGAAAAAATGTATTTTCCTCAGGACACCCCTACCAAAATTAGTATTCAGAAAGACAAAAAACGGCTAAAAACAAAGCAATAGACTCTTAGGGTATATTCAAACAGTGTTTTTTTTGTAAGGCAGAAAAAAATCTGTCTCAAAATTCCTTCGGGAATTTTGAGGCCGATTTTGAATTGACGGCTTTGTTTGACGCTTTTTCTTCCCGTTTTTTTCCCCACATTTTATTAAGCCGTTGAAGCTAATGCAAAAACCGCAGGCAAAAAAGCTTTGCAAACGAGCACCGCAGGTTTTTTCTGCATTCATTTCAATGTGATGTCAGAGGCGGAAACCACTCAAAGACCATCAGCCCCCACTCACAGTAAAATAACCATCAGCCCGCCACCCAGAGTAAAATGACCATCAGCCCCCCTCCAGTAAAATGACCATCAGCCCCCACTCACAGTAAAATGACCATCAGCCCCCCCTCTAATAAAATGACCATCACAAACAAAAAGTGTGCTTACTTCTTGGGAAGGAATAAATAAGGAGGTATAATAGGAGAGGACTACTACTCCCTACAAGTCCAGACTGTTATTATGGGATATCAGAGGACATTACAAGGAGGGGGTATAAGATGAGAGAACTACAACTCCCAGCATGTCCAGGCTGTTGTTATGGGATATCAGAGAACATTACAGGGAGGAGGTATAAGATGAGAGAACTACAACTCCCCGCATGTCCAGACTTTTATTATGGGATATCAGAGGACATTACAAGGGGGAGGTATAAGCGGAGAGCACTACATCTTCCAGCATGTCCAGACTGTTATTATGGGATATCGGAGGACGTTACAAGGAGGAGGTATAAGAGGAGAGAACTACAACTCCAAGCATGTCCAGGCTGTTATTATAGGATATCAGAGGACGTTACAGGGAGGAGGTATAAGAAGAGAGAACTACAACTCCCAGCATGCCCAGTCTGTTATTATGGGATATCAGAGGACATTACAGTGAGGAGGTATAAGATGAGATAACTATAACTCCCAGCATGTCCAGGCTGTTATTATGGGACATCAGAGGACATTACAGGAAGGAGGTATAAGAGGAGAGAACTACAACTCCCAGCATGTCCAGACTGTAGTTATGTGATATCAGAGGACATTACAGGGAAGAGATATAAGAGGAGAGAACTACAACTCCCAGCATGTCCAGACTTATTATGTATTATCAGAGGACATTACGGGGAGGAGTATAAGAGGAGAGAACTACAACTCCCAGCATTCCCCTTGCTCCAGTTCTCACATAATTACTGAAAAACAAGAAATACTTACCCTGCCCAGGTCCACAGAGTTGGCTCCTCTCCCTCCGTCAGGCTCTTCTAGTGGGAAGTAATGGGCGGTACTTGTAGCAGATGTGCGTGCGTCACGTCTGCTACAAGGATAGTTGGAGTAAGCGTCGGGGCGGAGCTTGTAGCAGACGTGCATGTGTCACGTCTGCTACAAGAATAGACTAAATAAGCGTCGGGGGCGGAGCTTGTAGCAGACGTGGTTGAGTCACGTCTGCTACCATCAAAAGTTTTTTTTTGCAGTGGCTAAGCGGAGCGTCGCAGTACCCCTTGACGGTTCTCACGGCACCCCGGTTGGGAACCACTTCCCTCGGCACACGGCAGGGCTAAGAAGAAAAAATTTTAATAAAATCAGAAAGAGAATAATTGATCAGCCACAGGGATGCAGGACTATGATATGTGCAGTTATGTTCAGCTGCTACTTCCAGTTGCGGCCTGAGCACATGGCAGTGCTAAGAAGGGAAAGTGTGGCATGCGGCATAATATTACTATAGCTGTGTGAAGTACATCAGGATAAATATAAAGGCAGTTCAACAACAAGATTAGAATTTCAGCGACGTATGGTATATTTTAAAACACTCCTTCGTGCCCAGTCTTGGCTTCTTGGGGCATGTGTCCCACTGATAGATGGCATCTTTTGCCCTTTTTAAAGCATGCGTAGCACCGTTTTTGGCGCCTTTCCCTTCTTGGGGTACTTCACTGGGGAAATATTGCCCTGGCACAATGCGTGTGGCCCTGCATCCAGAAGTACTGGGGCCCTCAGCTTCCTGATCTTCAAATATAAGGGATTTTTTTTACCACCTCTCGAATTTCCGGGAAAGTTCCTCGCTGGCCTGAACATCTGAACAGCAGGTAAGCATTATACAATGCTATTTGCATGATGTGCACAGCCAGCTTCTCGTACCACACCCTTGATTTCCGCATTGCATTGTATGGCTGGAGCTCTTGATCTGAGAGATCAACCCCACCCATGTATTTATTGTAATCAAGAATGCAATTGTGTTTGAGGGTCTCTGTACTGGTACCTCGTACAGAGATGGGGTTGCTGCCATGGCCATGTATTGTAGTCAATATAAGGACATCCCTCTTGTCCTTATGCTTGACAAACAATAGGTTGTCGCTGCATTGTGCCCTGCTCTCAACTCTTCTGACTTTTTGCCCGAACAGCGACCTAGGGAGGCTTCTCTGGTTCTTGCACACTGTGCCGCATGCCACTGTACAATCTGGAAGCAAGGCTCTTGAAAGTATTATGCTGGTATAGTAATTATCCAGGTAGAGGTGTTAGCCCTTGTCCAGGTGGGTGCACCAAATCCCACACTATCTTGCCGTTAACTCCCAGGAACTGCTCTCAGGGACTAGTGTAGCAGACGTCCGGGGGCGACGTCTTGGCAGTTCCTCATCCTTACTTGATGAGAAGGAAGAGGAGAGGTAGAAGAGGGTTTCTATCTCACTTCGAGACCCACCGTCCAAAGCAATAATCGCATATGCCTCCTGAGTAGTGAATAGTCTACGGGCCATTATGCTTTTTTATCAGAAAGGTGTGTTTTGTAGTATGTAGAATGCGTAATCAGCAAAACGAATTTTATTACAGAAAACTGCTAGTAGTACTAATACAGTTTTGTACTAGAAAATTTTTGTAAGAAAAAAATTAAGGGCAAGGTCTGAATTATAGATCAGCGATGGTGATGTCACTAATCAGCCACAGGGACACAAACTTGGAGTATGCCTCACTAATATGAAGTGCTCCAAAATAAAAACCTTGGCGTCTAGAATATAGATCAGTGATGGCAATGTCACTGATGAGATGGGAGACATAAAAGTGGAGTATGCTTCGCTACTGGAGTAGCAAAACCTACAAAACGAAACTACTATATATTTCTTTTTCCATGTTATACTTTAACAAATTTTTTTAGTAAGGGTTTTGAACAGTGATCAGCAACTTATTCAGTTACTGATTAACTGCAGCCACAAAACGGACAGCACAGCACAGTCAAAGTGATCACTAGGCAGGGGGTGGTGTTCAGGGAGTAAAGGGAGGAAGGGGCTAGTAGTTCTTAGTGTTTTATGTAAAGACCGTTTTATAGCGCACAGCTCTGTAGCACACAACAGCTCTGCTCCCTCTCAGCAACTGCAATGAGGGTGCAGAGGGGGATCGTAATGTAAAATGGCCCACAGTGTTTTATATTGATGGTCTGTCATCACAGACAGACTAATAATAGAAAATCACCGACAAGGGACCGGTTTGATTGGTCTCATGGGGATGTGTACTGATTGGCTGCTGTCCATGACAGCAACCAATCACTTGTTTTCACCACCCCTCCAACATGGCGGCAGTCAGTCAGTATTGACTGACCAGTTGCGATGATTGCCGCTGAGGGCCCGCTGCGATGGGTCCCCCAGGGTTAAGTAGTGATAATCTGCTGTCCAGGACAGCAGCTATCACTGCTCTAAAACTGTCTTGAGACACAGGAGCCTGTTAACACAATGCCATAATAGAACGTCAGTTCACGTTAACAGGCCGATGCCCGTGACGTAATATGGATGGAAAAAGCAAAGGGAAAAATTTCTACACGGAGGAGCTAATACTTTTTTGTTCTAGGAAATGATCTAAGCCTTTTTTTAAAGCCATCTACTGTAGCTACGGTGACCAGCTACTACGGTAGACTATTCCATAGATTCACAGTTCTCACAGTAAAGAAGGCTTGTCGTATATTCTAGATGAGGCTGCACTAATGCTTTGTAAAGTGGTAATGTTATATCCCTGTCCTGCGAGTCCATGCCTCTTTTAATACACGACAATATCTTGCTGGCCTTAGAAGCAGCTGATTGACATTGCATGCTTTTATTTAGTCTATGATCTATAACTACACCCAGATGCTTCTCAACAAGTGACTCCCCCAGTGTAGCTCCCCCTAGGACATATGATGCATGCAGGTTGTTCGTACCCAGGTGCATAACTTTACATTTATCTACATTAAACTTAATTTGCCAAGTGGATGCCCAAACACTTAGCTTGTTTAAATCCGCTCGCACTTCACGAACATCTTCCATAGACTGAACTATATTACATAGCTTGGTGTCATCTGCAAAAATAGAAATATGTAAAAAGGAGAGTGAGGCAGCACTACCAAATTTGTGAAAATAATGATCCGTTTATTCCACTCGTGTGCGACGTTTCAGCTCAGTGTGAGCCTTTCTCAAGCATGATAGTGAAGTACAAAAAGCACATACATATGCAAGTCACAATCAAAAATCTCATTACAAACATTTTGTGACAAGATAAAAGAACAATAAAGCCAATGTATATAAAATCGTGTCAATAAAATCCCTTGTGCATATCCTGACATACATATAAATATAAATATATAGAGTAATGTATATAAATAGTGTTAACATCATATAACGTTAATAGGACCAATCAGTGAGATTGGCAAATATCTGTGACAACATGTGAATAATATCACCACAGGTGTTTTAAACAACTTTAAAAACATTCTGACATCTCTGGATCGGCTGCTAGCGTCCCACACTGTCCACTGCGCATGCCCGTGAGTTACATCACATCTGGTATGGCATTGATATGCGTTATGACGTCGGACTTCGGCTCGCGCATGCGCTGTTCACACTATTAACGTGAATCGCCATTTTGGAAGAGGGCACTGTTGTTATATCGTGTCTCATAAGTATCGTACATTATTCTCATTTCAAACATGACTAAATATAATTTATTCACACCCTAAAGTGTATATGTAATATCCAATATATATAGATAAGGAGTTTTACCATATAACAATGAACTCAAATGGCCCAATGTCAGTATAGTGGTCTATGATGTGTCTGTTCACATTTGGACTAACTAACATAGAGACACATCATATTATGGAAATCTCACAATTATTTACGATTCTTAACAGTATAGAATGTGATATAACTAGCAATGGAGACAATATTTGAAACATTTACAGTGCACAGTGGGAAAAAGATTCTATTGGAACAGTGTATGGGTATATTCAGCCAATCCAAGAGGTAACACTTGAGAACTGTATTCTCTAAAGAAAAAGAGAGAAGAAAATATTTTTAGAAGTAATATATGAATAACATGTCAGATAATTATACTCTCAATAGTCATAATATGAGCAAATAAGTATGTTTCTTACTTCAAACTATCATTGTTTACCAACAAAGGGGAAGACCTAGAAACCATTATAGGACTCCGAGCAGATATCGCATCAAAGCCAGGTCATGGAAAATCTGGGAAAGATCTTAAAATCCACCTTTTGGGGATAGGGTATCTAGTTTGAAGATCCATTCTAGCTCTAAACCTTTTAATTTCGAGATCCTATCGCCACCACGTATGAGGTGGTGGAGATACATAGACGACGTCTTCGTTATTTGGACTGGCTCCCAGGAGGAGCTTGAATGTTTCTTTACATTCTTGAATGAGATGGATAGTGACATTAAAATTACGATGGTATCGTCAGTGACATCATTACAGTTTCTGGATACAAATGTTTTTAGGAAAGAGAACAAATTATGTACCGATCTATACAGTAAACATACAGATCGTAATAATTTGTTAAGATTCGAAAATTGCCATCCTCACCCTATGATCGCCTCCCTCCCTTACAGCCAAATGTTAAGGGTTAAAATGATTGTTCAGGATCCTTCTGTGTTGGATGTCAGGTTGAGAGATATGTCCCAGAAATGTAAAAATCGTGGATACTCCAAAAGATTATTGGATAATAAAAGATCAAAGTCGATGAGATCCCTAGACAAGACCTTCTAAGGAAAAAAATCACAGACTAAATCACAGAGATTAACATTAGTGTCTACATTTTCCCACAAAAGTAACGAAATTGCCAAAATCATTAAAAAAGAATGGGGGATATTGAGGAGTACCTATGATAAGATCCCAGAATTTCTAGCTCCACCTCGTATGGCCTATCGGAGGACAAAGAACCTTAAAGACCGGCTGGTCCATGCGGATGTAGGATCATCGGTTAAAAATTATCAAACATTTTTAGCACCTCCAAAAACAGGGTGTTTCCCATGTCTGGGGTGCTATGATTGTAAAAACCTTATAAAAAGTGAGGCATTTGTTCATCCGACAAGAGGTACTGTACATAAAATCAAATATCATTTAACATGCAAATCTGATTATGTGATATATATATATATTATACAATGCCCCTGCAAATTATTGTATGTGGGTGAAACTACCCTGGAATGCAAAAAACGCATCAATAATCACAAATCAACGATTCGCACTAAAAAAATCGATTTACCTCTGCCCAAGCACTTTGTGGAGAAAAACCACAGTGAAAATGACTTTAAGTTATTTATAGTTGATCATGTACCCCGTCATAGACGTGGTGGCGATAGTATCTCGAAATTAAAACGTTTAGAGCTAGAATGGATCTTGAAACTAGATACCCTATCCCCAAAAGGTCTCAATGTGGATTTTAAGATCTTTCCCAGTTTTTCCAGATAACCCATGACCTGGCTTTGATGCGATATCTGCTCGGAGTCCTATAATGGTTTCTAGGTCTTCCCCTTTGTTGGTAAACAATGATAGTTTGAAGTAAGAAACATACTTATTTGCTCATATTATGAATACTGAGAGTATAATTATCTGACATGTTATTCATATATTACTTCTAAAAATATTTTCTTCTCTCTTTTTCTTTAGAGAATACAGTTCTCAAGTGTTACCTCTTGGATCAGCTGAATATGCCCATACACTGTTCCAATAGAATCTTTTTCCCACTGTGCACTGTAAATGTTTCAAATATTGTCTCCATTGCTAGTTATATCACATTCTATACTGTTGAGAATCGTAAATAATTGTGAGATTTCCATAATATGATGTGTCTCTATGTTAGTTTGTCCAAATGTGAACGGACACATCATAGACCACTATACTGACATTGGGCCATTTGAGTTCATTGTCATATTGTTAAAATCCTTATCTACATATATTGGATATTACGTATACACTTTAGGGTGTGAATAAATTATATTTAGTCATGTTTGAAATTATAATAATGTACGATACTTACGAGACACGATATAACAACAGTGCCCTCTTCCAAAATGGCGATTCACGTCAATAGTGTGAACAGCGCATGCGCGAGCCGAAGTCCGACATCATAACGCATATCAATGCCATACCGGATTTGATGTAACTCACGGGCATGCGCAGTGGACAGTGTGGGACGCCAGCAGCCGATCCAGCGAGGTCAGAATATTTTTAAAGTTGTTTAAAACACCTGGGGTGATATTATTCACATGTTGTCACAGATATTTGCCAATCTCACTGATTGGTCCTATTAACGTTAAATGATGTTTACACTATTTATATACATTACTCAATATATTTATATTTATATGTATGTCAGGATATCCAAAAGGGATTGTATTGACACGATTTTATATACATTGGCTTTATTGTTCTTTTATCTTTTCACGAAATGTTTGTAATGAGATTTTTAATTGTGACTTGCATATGTATGTGCTTTTTGTACTTCACTATCATGCTTGAGAAAGGCTCACACTGACCTGAAACGTCGCACACGAGTGGAATAAACGGATCATTATTTTCACAAATTTGGTAGTGCTGCCTCACTCTCCTTTTTACGTATATTGAAGGGTCATTTGACTGTGACCTAAGAGGCTTGCACCCAACTTATATCCTTTTGTCCAGTGCTGCTGATATTTGCTTGTTGCAAAAATAGAAATAGTGCTATTAATCCCATCCTCTATATCATTAACCCGTTAGTGAGCGGCCCATAGTCTTTTTACGTCGCGGCATCGGAATAAGTAAACAGAGCAGGGAGCAGGGAGCTGTCAAATATAAGATAAGATCGCCGAGTGTCGGTGTCTTCTATGGCAGCCGGGGGCCTAATAAAGGCCCCCAGGTCTGCCAGTAATGAATGCCTGCTAGATCATGCCGCAGGCATGACCTAGCAGATGCCTGTCCGTTTTAAACGGACAGGCAGTAATACACTGCAATGCAAAAGTATTGCAGTGTATTATAATAGCGATCGGAGAATCAAAAAAAAAAGTTTAATAAAGTTAATTAAAAAAAATGTGAAAAAAAAATGAAAAAATCACTTTTTCCCCTTAAAAACTGCTTTACTATTAAAAAACCAAAATACAGTTAAAAAGTTACACATATTTGGTATCGCCGCGTACGTAACGACCCCGACTATAAATTTATTACATTACTTAATCTGCACGGTGAACGTCGTAAAAAATTTAATAAAGAACAACGGAAAAATTGCTGTTTTATGTGAATCCTGACTTTAAAAAAATGTGATTAAAAAGTGATCAAAAAGTCGCATCTACTCCAATATGGTACCAATAAAAACTACAAGTCTTCCCGCAAAAAAAAAGCCCTCATACAACTGTATCGGCGAAAAAATAAAAACGTTGCGGCTCTTCAAATATGGAGGCACAAAAACAAATAATTTTGAAAAAAAAGCGTTTTTACTGTGTAAAAGTAGTAAAACATACAAAAACTATACAAATTTGGTACCGTTGCAATCGTAACAACCCGCTGAATAAACTTATTGTGTTATTTATACTACACAGTAAACGGCATAGATTTAGGACGCAAAAAAGAGTGGCGAAATTTCAGATTTTTTTCTATTCCCCCCCAAAAAAAAGTTAATAAAAGTTAATCAATAAATAATATGTCCCCCAAAATGGTGCTATTAAAAAATACAACTTGTCCCGCAAAAAACAAGACCTTAGACAGCTATGTCGACGCAAAAATAAAAACGTTATAGCTCTTGGAATGCGACGATTCAAAAACGTAAAAAATAGCTTGGTCATTAAGGTCTAAAATAGGCTGGTCATTAAGGGGTTAATAAATAAGTTGAATAATGATTCTAAGATCTCCCATTTATCATTTGTACCATTATTTGACATTGGTTCTTCCCAGTCTATATCCTGAATTGCAGCTCTCATCCTGGGGAAATTCGTCTTCTTAAAATTAAGTGTTTTTGCCCTTAAGAAAGAAGAAGATTACAAACTGGACGCTACAACCTGGATAAAATCAAACTCTGGATTACTACATAGACTGCTTCAGAAAATAAGTTAAATCTGAGATCTTGGACCAACAGCACAAAGTAACACACAATTTCAGCATGGCAGAAAGGAACTCCACAAAATCACTAAAATCCAACAAAGACATCATCATCAAACCAGCTGGTAAAGGAGGGGCTGTACTTATTCTGAATACATCTGACTACATCCAGGAGGCACACAGACAACTGTCAGACAAAAAAATACTACACCCTGCTTAAAGAAGATCCCACCAAACAATGCACAGAGGAACCTGTCCATATCATCAATAGCTTCAACGCTGTGTCAGATAATGTACTGGACCTTATACCGGACAATCCCAGAATGGGTACATTCTACATGTTACCCAAAATACATAAAGAAGGAAATCCAGGGAGACCAATCATTTCTGGTGTTGGGACTTTAACTGAGAATATTTCTGACTGGGTGGAAAATCTTCTAAAGCCCTTGGTGAGGTGCACACCCAGTTATGTCCAGGACACCACAGACGTCTTCTGCAAACTCTCAGCCCTAGGTCCACTACCAGAGGGAACATTATTGGCAACTATAGATGTGGAGTCTCTGTATTCTAACATCCCCCACGAGGATGGCATAGCCGCATGCCAACACTTTCTTCAAAAGAACAATCTAGCGACAGAGCCAGCCCGACAACTCATCGGGTTCGTACTCCATCACAAATATTTTTCATTTGACAAAGATAAATATGTGTAGCGACAGTGTATGTGTAGCGATATGGGTAGCAAAATGTCACCACAATATGCTAACCTGTTCATGGCCAAACAAGAGGACGAGTTTGTATCAACCTGCGCAACTACACCTCTAGCATATTTCAGGGACATTGATTATCTGCTGATAATCTGGACAGGCTCTGAACATGAACTGCTTTCTTTCCATAAAAACTTCAACAAGTTCCATCCTACCATCAAACTCACTCCCAACTACTCTACATCTCAAATACATTTCCTGCACCTGACCATATACATGAGAAGCAATAACATACAAACAACAATCTACCATAAACCTACAGGCCGTCCAACATATCTGAGATGAAAGAGCTTTCATCCGAGACACATAAAGAAATCCATCATCTACAGCCAGGCTCTGCGGTACATACGGATCTGTTCAGACAGTGAAGACAGAAAACAACACCTGCTATCACTGAGGAATACATTCTTACAACAGGGATACCATCCACGGATTATAGATAATTAGATCTACAGAGCCACAAGAAATCCAAGGTGCAATCTTCTGGTGTACAAAAATAAGGAAGACAACAGCAGGGTGCCCCCAGTGGTCATATACAGCCCCAAAATTAACGTATTGAGGAAAATTGCTGCTGATCTCCATCCCATATTTAGCAAAGAAAATAAACTGAAGGATATATTCCTGAATGTACCTCTCCTTGCTTACAAACAGCCACCAAACCTAAGGAATCTCCTGGTCAGAAGTCCCTCTCATCACCATCAGAGACTGGCACCTTTCCTTTCAACAGTAGAAAAAGGCAAGACCTGTACCCACATCTTGTCATCAAACACCATCCACATACCAAATATGCAGCAGGACTATAAAATCACTGTACATCCTCCAATGTAGTGTACATGATCCTGTGTACAAGGTGCATAGATAAAGGAATCTACATTGGAGAAACAAAACAAAAATTACAATCCAGGATGAATCTTCACAGACATACAATAAAAAAGCAGCTGGATACACCTGAAAACACTTCTCTGGACCAGATCACAGTTTGGCAGAATTAAAGGTCCTAATACTGAAGGGTCATATTAAAAACAACGGAGAAAGAAAAATTTGGGAATTCAAGCTGATGATAAAATTCCAGTCATTGACACAAGGCCTCAAACTAACACCTGGATTTATGAGCCACTACTTGGACACACATCACATCCCCCATCAGACTGACTCCAGATGCCTTAAAGGGTTATTCCCAAGTTGACTCAAATTTATTTTTTTAGACATTCTAAGCAGGAAATTAATTTTAAAACATTTGGTGTTAAAAAAATAAAAAAATTCATTTCCTAAGTGCCTTTTTTTTACACTTGATAACTCAGCAAGTGCTGGTTATCTTTTCTAAAAAGGGGCGTGAGCGGCTCGATGTCAATCAAGCCACTCCGCTCTGCAGTGTGCGCGCTCCCGACGTTGCTAGATACTGTAGTTCTAGCAACATCGGGAGAATGTTCGTCTCAAGCGGGCATGGTAAGCCCGATTGAGACGAACTTACCGTGAATGTCAACTACACTACACTACACTCCCCCCGTTTTGGCAAGCCACTTTTCCCTCCCCCACCCTGTCACTACATGTAATTTGCGTATCCGCCGCACCGGTGCTGCATCAGCACCCGGTGAACAACTAAAAATATATATTAAAAAAAATAAACTCACCTAAGACCTTCTAACGGCGCTCTGAACGGTCCCGTCACTTGCCATCTTCCTTCTTCTTGGCGCCGCTCGCATTCATAGTAACAATTCGTTGTGGCGCAGATGACGTAATCATATCAGGCCCACATGATTACGTCATCTGCGCCCACCGCTCTGTTAGGGCATGCCCCCACGTGGCGGTTTTCCTCCGCAGCTGTCCGCATCAATGCCGCACAGAATCTGCATTGCAGATTCTGTGGCGGATCTGCCCAAAATGTGCAGTAAATTGATGCGGACTAGCTGTTGCGTATTGCGGTAAAAGTACTTCCCTTCTCTTTTATCAGTGCAGGATAGAGAGAAGGGACAGTACTTTCCCTAGTGAAAGTAAAAGAATTTCATACTTACCGGCCGTTGTCTTGGTGACGCGTCCCTCTTTCGGCATCCAGCCCGACCTCCCTGGATGACGCGGCAGTCCATGTGACCTCTGTAGCCTGTGATTGGCTGCAGCCGTCACTTAGACTGAAACGTCATCCTGGGAAGCCGGACTGGAGAAAGAAGAAGGGAGTTCTCGGTAAGTAGGAACTTCAATTTTTTTTACAGGTTGCTGTATATTGGGATCGGTAGTCACTGTCCAGGGTGCTGAAACAGTTACTGCCGATCGCTTAACTCTTTCAGCACCCTGGACAGTGACTATTTACTGACGTCGCCTAGCAACGCTCCCGTAATTACGGGTGCACACACATAGTCACCCGTAATTACGGGAGCCCCATTGACTTCCTCAGTCTGGCTGTAGACCTAGAAATACACAGGTCCAGCCAGAATGAAGAAATGTCATGTAAAAAAAGCAATACGCATCCGCAGCACACATAACATGTGCATGACACCTGCGGACTTCATTGCGGAATTTAGAATCTCCATTGAAGTCAATGGAGAACTTCCGCAATGAGTCCGCAACCAGTCCGCCACTGGTCCGCAACATCCATTGTATGCTGCGGACACCAAATTCCGCACCGCAGCCTATGCTCCGCTGCGGAATTTTCAGCCTCGTCTAAACGAAGCCTACTAAAAAGAAGTGGAAGGCAATGGAGAAACGGGTCCGCAGCGGAATTCAAGAGCAATTCCGCCACGTGGGGCTTTGCCCTTATTGTGAATGGGAGCATTAGAAGAAAAGTGACGGGACCGTTCAGCTCTTCGTGGGAACGTCTTAGGTGAGTTTATTTTTGTATGTATGTGTATATGTGCATGTATGTTTGCATGTATGTATGTTTGCATGTATGTATGTATGTATGTTGTCATGTTTGTATGTGTATATGTGCATGTATGTTTGCATGTATGTATGTTTGCATGTATGTATGTTTTCATGTATGTATGTTTTCATGTATGTATGTTTGCATGTATGTATGTTTTCTTGTATGTATGTTTGCATGTATGTATGTTTGCATGCATGTATGTATGTATGTTTGTATGTATGTTTGCTTGTATGTATGTTTTCATGTATGTATGTTGTCATGTGTGTATGTGTATATGTGCATGTTTGTTTGCATGTATGTATGTTTGCATGTATGTATGTTTTCATGTATGTATGTTTTCATGCATGTATGTTTGCATGTATGTATGTTTGCATGTATGTATGTTTTCTTGTATGTATGTTTTCATGTATGTATGTTGTCATGTTTGTATGTGTGTATGTTTTCATGTATGTGTTTTCATGTATGTATGTTTTCATGTAGGTATGTTTGCATGTATGTTTGCATATATGTATGTTTGTATGTGTTTTCATGTATGTATGTTGTCATGTTTGTATGCGTAAATGTGCATGTATGTTTGCATGTATGTAAGTTTTCATGTATGTATGTTTGCATGTATGTATATATGTACATGTTTGTATGTATGGTTGAATGCAAGTATGTATATTTGCATGTATGTATGTTTGCATGTATGTATGCATGTATCTTTGCATGTATGTATGTTTGCTTGTATGTATGTTTGCTTGTATGTATGTTTGTATGTATGTTTTCTTGTATGTATGTTGTCATGTTTGTATGCGTATATGTGCATGTATGTGTATATGTGCATGTATGTTTGCATGTATGTATGTTTTCATGTATGTATGTTTTCATGTATGTATGTATGCATGCATGTATGTATGTTTGCATGTATGTATGTTTGCATGTATGTATGTTTGCATGTATATATGTTTGCATGTATGTATGTTTGCTTGTATGTATGTTTGATTGTATGTACACTACCGTTCAAAAGTTTAGGGTCACTTAGAAATTTCCTTATTTTTGAAAGAAAAGCACAGTTTTTTTTAATGAAGATAACATTAAATTAATCAGAAATACACTCTATACATTGTTAATGTGCTAAATGACTATTCTAGCTGCAAACGTCTGTTTTTTTAATGCAATATCTACATAGGTGTATAGAGGCCCATTTCCAGCAACCATCACTCCAGTGTTCTAATGGTACATTGTGTTTGCTAACTGTGTTAGAAGGCTAATGGATGATTAGAAAACACTTGAAAACCCTTGTGCAGTTATGTTAGCACCGCTGTAAACAGTTTTGCTGTTTACAGGAGCTATAAAACTGACCTTCCTTTGAGCTAGTTGAGAATCTGGAGCATTACATTTGTGGGTTCGATTAAACTCTCCAAATTGCTAGAAAAAGAGTGCTTTCATGTGAAACTCGACAGTCTATTCTTGTTCTTAGAAATGAAGGCTATTCCATGTGAGAAATTGCCAAGAAACTGAAGATTTCCTACAACGGTGTGTACTACTCCCTTCAGAGGACAGCACAAACAGGCTCTAACCAGAGTAGAAAGAGAAGTGGGAGGCCCCGCTGCACAACTGAGCAACAAGACAAGTATATTACAGTCTCTAGTTTGAGAAATAGACGCCTCAAAGGTCCTCAACTGGCAGCTTCATTAAATAGTAAGAAAAAGAAAAATAGGGGGGGAGGAATCCTCCAGCTCACCTGACACGTATGTTGTGTGTCGCTGACATCGCACGAATCCTCATGTCGGCACACGATATTGAATAGCAGAGGGTAACAGAAAGTTGGATTCAGCGCTGTGTTTGGAATAAAACGGAAACTATTTCCAAGTTTTACTAGTCTTCTAGTTAAAAAGGTCCAAAGGTATGGAGTCCTAGTGTGCAAGAAGGAATATCGATCCAGTGATGGAGCCTACGCGTTTCAGACGTGTCCAACGTCCTTAATCATGGCTGTTAATGATTTGCGACTGAAGCCCTGGTTTTATGTGTTTTTTTCCGGTGTAGCAGCTGTATTTTGATTGCGTTCCAGGTCATGGGGAGTCCCCGGAACGCAAACCGGATACAGTCAAATTTTCGTTGAAGATGTTTTATGTAGTGTTCACCGCTAACAATAGAAACATTGTATGGCACATTCACTTAGGTTCAAAGGTGAGAAATGAATGTCTGAAATAAGAGCATTGTTTTATTTACGTCGCTTTCCTGTAGTACATAGAACTGATTGTGGTGCTGGATTGTATGACTTGGTCTGTTTGTAGTTCTGTGTGTCTACGTATTTTATTTGCGTTCCAGGCCTCTTGTATGTGTTGGAACGCAGGAATGGCCAATAGGAAGACCCAGACCAGGCACAACTTTTTGTCCAGCTGTACAGTGATCCATTTCGTTCTCGGTAAGGCCTCATGCACACGACCGTAAAAACACCCGTTATTGCGGGTCGTTATTACGACCCGCAATAACGGGCTCATAGGCTTCTGTTAGCCACGGGTACCTTCCCGTTTGCTCACGGGAGGGTACCCGTGCCGTTAAAAAAGATAGAACATGCCCTATTTCATGCCGTAATAACGGCACGGGCATCCCATAGAAGTCTATGGGGCTCCCGTAATCATGGGTGGCTGCGTGTGTTCACCCGTGATTACGGGAGCGTTGCGAGGTGAGGCGAGGTCAGGGGACTACCCGGTCTGCAGGCCACAGCCCAGTGGCGTAACTACCGCCGGGACTACAATGAAAACTATGGCAGAGCGGGGAGGTATCTCCCCGCTCTGCCATAAACAAAAGACATGTATCCCCTATCCTGTAAAAAATAAAAATAAAAGACGTTCATACTTACCGACAACTTCCTGCTTCCTCCAGTCCGGTCTCCCGCCCGTTGCCTTGGTGACGCGTCCCTCTCGACATCCGGGCCGACGTCCTGGATGACGTTTCAGGCCATGTGACCGCTGCAGCCAATCACAGGTCAATCACAGGCTGCAGCGGTCACATGGACTGCCGCGTCATCCAGGGATGTCGGGCTGGATGTGAAGAGAGGGACGCGTCACCAAGACAACGGCCGGGTAAGTATGAATTTCTTTAACTTTTATTACAGAAAAGGCTGTCCCTTCTCTCTATCCTACACTGATAGAGAGAAGGGGCTGCCGATTAGTGCAGTGCTATTTTGCTGCCAAAAACGTGCTCGTAAATACGGGTGGAATACGTGTGACACCGGACCCATATTTACGAGCACGGGTTCGTAAATACTGGGGCAAAACGGGTGGAATACGTGTGACACCGGACCCGTATTTACGCCAGTATTTACGGGTGTGAAAAAATACGGTCGTGTGCATGAGGCCTAAGTATGTGAAGATTCATTTTATGTCTGCGAAAAACGGTGTAATATATTTGTTTACTCCCATTTGACAGTTTTGTTTTATTTTATTTGAACTATACTATTATGATTTTATTAGAGTATGTAATGTGAATAATGTACGGCCACATTGGAATGTGACACATGTCAGTTTTCTATTCAGTTGTTTTGTTTGGGCTTTCAGTTTCGCTGGCCTGGATTGAAAGTCTGGAGTGCGGGGAGTGTGGGAAAACAGAGAAATGGCTAAAAAAGTCATTATGTGGCATTGTTTGCATAACAAAAAGCACATGTTATGTATGCAAACTAGTGAATGACATTGTGTACAACTAGAGAGGCAGATATATTAGACACTGCTGATCTAAATTTTTAGTTTTGTTATTTAACATTGTTTCTTTTTATTATGAGAGGAGATGATTGTTGTATTGGCATGACTATTTGTCAGTACTGGAACATAAGTTCTTTCTTCAGGTTAAGACCATTGGGGAACCTTGTTTTTAGTCTGTAAATCCAGTAAGGCTCCCTTAGGTGGGTTTTGTGTTTTAAATCCCCCCTCTCTTGGAGAGAAGATTTTTTTTTATGGCGTAGCATCGTAGAGTTTTTGTTGCTCTATTGTGTTGGTATATAAAATGTTTCGACGCACTTGAAATATTTGTGATATTTGGGTTTCTCACGTAGCTGAGGTGCTCTAAGATTCTGGTTTTGAATTTCCGGTTCGTGCAACCTATGTATTTTAATTGGCATTCTATGCATTCAATGACATAAATGACGGATTCGGTGTTACAATTGATGTAATTGTGAATTGTGAACGTATCTGAATGTGTAGAGTCGCAGAAGGTT
Source organism: Rhinoderma darwinii (assembly GCF_050947455.1). Taxonomy (NCBI): domain Eukaryota; kingdom Metazoa; phylum Chordata; class Amphibia; order Anura; family Rhinodermatidae; genus Rhinoderma; species Rhinoderma darwinii. The sequence goes on along the minus strand of NC_134692.1, from coordinate 88,629,982 downwards.
TTGGTGGGGTGGGCATAGGAGCATACCTTGCAGGGATGTTGTCCGCACTTGTAAAAGCCTTTGTTTTCTAACCATGTTGTTTTTATTTAGTTTGACATGAAGAGAGATGGAGAGAGAAGACTGCCTAATGACGGCGCCTCTCTGGCCACTATTCTGCATCCTCCTTTCAAGATGGATCGTAGGTTATCGTCTTCCATGAGGATCGGTAGGTATCTGTTCACTTTTTGTTTGATTTCTAAAAATTGGTTACTTTGTTGGAGAATCAATGTGGGTTGGTTGGTGTCAGACTTGTTTATTTTCTTATGTTGTTCAAGTAACTGAGTTCGTGATTTTTTTGCAGTGATGTCACATGCTCTGTTTAAGGACCATTGTGGATAGCCTCTATTTTTAAGCCTTGTCATAATTTGTTTTTGTTCTATATCATATTGGTTGGCACAGTTCCTTTTTGCTCGATGTAATTCTCCAACTGGAATAGCCCTAATTGTTTGTTTAGAGTGGTTGCTTCTGGCATGAAGTATAGTGTTTGCAGATGTAGGTTTGCGATATGTTTGTGTTGTTATGACTTGACCTATCGTTCCTTTTAGTTCTAAATCCAAGAATATAATTTTTGTTTTATCATAGTTGTATGTGAACTTGAGGTTATAGGGGTTTTGATTTAGGAATTCTACAAAGTTGGGAATAGTGTCAGTATATCCTTTCCATATAAGTAGGAGATCATCGATATATCTTCCATACCACTCTATGTCATTGCCAAATGGGTTGTTGCTGGAAAAAATGTGAGATTCCTCCCACCACGCCATGACTAGATTGGCTATTGAGGGGGAGAATTTTGCTCCCATAGAGACACCTTTTAGTTGAAGGTAATATTTACCGTCAAATTGGAAGAAGTTGTGTGTCATCAGAAACATAAGCACACTTAAGATGTAGTTTTGACAATTTTTGTCGTAAGTACTGTGTGTAGAAAGGTGGCTCTCTAAGGCAGCGTAGGCAACTTGGTGTGGAATAGATGTATAGAGAGAGACTACGTCACATGTTAACCAGATGTAATTATCATTCCAACATTTTTTATGTAGGGAGTTCAGAACATTCTTTGTGTCTTTTAAGAAACCTGGGGTTTGCTGGGCCAGAGGTTGTAGGAGGGTGTCAAGCCATTCAGATAATTTTTCTAACACAGAGCCAATACCTGAGACAATAGGTCTCATCGGTGGGGGATTGGTTTGTTTATGTGTTTTTGGTAAAGCATGTATAATGGGAGTAATGGGTTGTTCAATATATATGTAATCCAGCTGTTTTTGATTAATGAAGCCTCCCTGTAGGCCTTCTTTTAGTAAGCTTTTCATTAAAATTTGTATTTTTTTCAGTGGGGTTTTTTTCCAATTTTTTGTATGTGTTTTCATCCGATAGCATGTCTATTATTGATTTTTTGTAGTCTGTTTTATTCATGACTGCAATGCCCCCTCCTTTGTCTGCCTTCTTTATGGTTAGTTCTTTGTTGTCTTTCAATGACTTCACTGCTTTTTTTAGGCGGGTGGGCATATTTGTTTCTTGATGATTGACTTTAAGGTTGTCGGCTAGATCTTGTAGTTCTTTTTCAATTATATTTTGAAACTGGTCCATTGATTCCGTTCGTGAGTTAACGGGGTAAAATTTTGGATTGGACGTTACAAAGTTGGTAGCCATCGTGACTGTTTGATCAGGACTTTCTGTGTGTAAGCTTTCCAGGCATGCCAGGGTTCTATGTTCTTGAAAGGAGAAGTTAGACAAGGTTTGGTATTTATCTTGGTAGGCTTCTGCATTGGTATTTGTTGTGGTAGACGGAAGAATGGTTGTATTGTTATCTTCTGTTGTTGTTGTTTCTGATGTGAGAAAATGTTTTTTAACTGTCAGATTGTGAATAAATTTGTTTATGTCTAATAATGTGTTAAACAAATTAAAGTTATTTTTGGGGGCAAAATTGAGGCCCAATGTCAATGCTTCCTCTTGTTCTGCCATTAGAGGAGTGGAGGATAGATTGGTTATATTCGAAATTAGTGGTGTTGAAACTTTCGGGAGCGAAGGTGGCGGGTTTGATCTTGATTTGATCGATTTGTGCTTCCTACCGCCCCTCCTTCCTCGTTTTTTGACGATTGTATTATGTCTTCTTGTCTGTAGTTGAAACGAGGGCGTGTTCTTAAGTTTTCTTCTTCTGAGAAACCTTCTGCTGAATCTGGTTCTGTCGAACTGAAACTTACTCTGTTTGATATGTCTCTGTATTGTTTATATTGTTGATTGCGTCTTTTGAGTATAGGTTTTGGTTTATTATGATTTCGTTCTCTTCTATTCCAATTGTATATTTCGTTATTTAAATAGTCTCGTGTGTCTCGCTGAAATTTGTTTTTTTTTGTTTCTGCTATAGAGAGGTCCAATTTATCGATGTAGGACGACATACGAGTGTCAAGCTGCGGAAAAGAAGGTGAGCTGGAGAACGCGTCTAATTGTTTTTTGATGTCAGATATTTTTATTTCTAATTCGTTTAACTTGATTTCTTCTTGTTTCGTTATTAACTTCATTAGTTTGATTGAGCAGTCAGATAAGGTTTGATTCCATTCTTTTTGAAAGTCATCCGAATATATGAATGAGGGCATTTTTCTTAGTCGTAAGCCTCTCGGAATCATATCCTTTGAAACGTAATTTTTTAAGGTGGTGAGGTCCCACCATATTTTTGCCTGTTGTGCCAGGGCTTCAGTCGCAAATCATTAACAGCCATGATTAAGGACGTTGGACACGTCTGAAACGCGTAGGCTCCATCACTGGATCGATATTCCTTCTTGCACACTAGGACTCCATACCTTTGGACCTTTTTAACTAGAAGACTAGTAAAACTTGGAAATAGTTTCCGTTTTATTCCAAACACAGCGCTGAATCGAACTTTCTGTTACCCTCTGTCATTAAATAGTACCCGCAAAACGCCAGTGTCAACGTCTACAGTGAAGAGGCGACTCCGGGATGCTGGCCTTCAGGGCAGAGTGGCAAAGAAAAAGCCATATCTGAGACTGGCTAATAAAAGGAAACGATTAATATTGGCAAAAGCACACAGACATTGGAAAGAGGAAGATTGGAAAAAAGTGTTTTGGACAGACGAATCGAAGTTTGAGGTGTTTGGATCACACAGAAGAACATTTGTAAGGCGCAGAACAACTGAAAAGATGCTGGAAGAGTGACGCCATATGTCAAGCATGGTGGAGGTAATGTGATGGTCTGGGGTTGCTTTGGTGCTGGTAAAGTGGGAGATTTGTACAAGGTAAAAGGGATTTTGAATAAGGAAGGCTATCACTCCATTTTGCAACGCCATGCCATTCCCTGTGGACAGCGCTTGATTGGATCCAATTTCATCCTACAACAGGACAATGACCCAAAACACACCTCCAAATTATGCAAGAACTATTTAGGGAAGAAGCAGGCAGCTGGTATTCTATCTGTAATGGAGTGGCCAGCGCAGTCACCAGATCTCAACCCCATAGAGCTGTTGTGGGAGCAGCTTGACCGTATGGTACGCAAGAAGTGCCCATCAAGCCAATCCAACTTGTGGGAGGGGCTTCTGGAAGCATGGGGTGAAATTTCTCCCGATTACCTCAGCAAATTAACAGCTAGAATGCCAAAGGTCTGCAATGCTGTAATTGCTGCAAATGGAGCATTCTTTGACTAAAGCAAAGTTTGAAGGAGAAAATTATTATTTCAAATAAAAATCATTATTTCTAACCTTGTCAATGTCTTAACTATATTTTCTAGTCATTTTGCAACTCATTTGATAAATATAAGTGTGAGTTTTCATGGAAAACACAAAATTGTCTGGGTGACCCCAAACTTTTGAACGGTAGTGTATGTTTGCTTGTATGTATGTTTGCTTGTATGTATGTTTGCTTGTATGTATGTTTGCTTGTATGTATGTTGTCATGTTTGTATGTGTGTATATATGTATGTTTGCTTGTATGTTTGCTTGTATGTATGTTTGTATGTATGCTTTCTTGTATGTATGTTGTCATGTTTGTATGTGTATATGTGCATGTATGTTTGCATGTAAAGTGAAGGAAATAAGTATTTGATCCCTTGCTGATTTTGTAAGTTTGCCCACTGTCAAAGACATGAACAGTCTAGAATTTTTAGGCTAGGCTAATTTTACCAGTGAGAGATAGATTATATTTAAAAAAAAAACAGAAAATCACATTGTCAAAATTATATATATTTATTTGCATTGTGCACAGAGAAATAAGTATTTGATCCCTTTGGCAAAGCAGACTTAATACTTGGTGGCAAAACCCTTGTTGGCAAGCACAGCAGAAAGAAGTTTTTAGTAGTTGATGATGAGGTTTGCACACATGTTAGATAGAATTTTGGCCCACTCCTCTTTGCAGATCATCTGTAAATCATTAAGATTTCGAGGCTGTCGCTTGGCAACTCGGATCTTCAGCTCCCTCCATAAGTTTTCGATGGGATTAAGGTCTGGAGACTGGCTAGGCCACTCCATGACCTTAATGTGCTTCTTTTTGAGCCACTCCTTTGTTGCCTTGGCTGTATGTTTCGGGTCATTGTCGTGCTGGAAGACCCAGCCACGAGCCATTTTTAATGTCCTGGTGGAGGGAAGGAG